>NC_036239.1:7800724-7812891 GCF_002742605.1 Olea europaea var. sylvestris
ATATATTGTTGGTCTCTACAACATATTAAAGTAACAAAATTAATGAATAACATAGATTCCCATTTAGAAATTTATAGACCATATTTTATTTAAAGTTCGATCATTTGAAAAAATAACGTATACACGAATCTAGTCATTAATAAAATTTTACCATATGGTCAATATTAAATTCCGTCCTACTTAGAAAACATGTCGAGCATAAGGTTCGTCCATGGTCTAGGCTCGTGGTGCTAGATCGTCAAAAAAAAAAATAATAATAATAGCCTAACTTCTTCTTTTTTTTTTTTTTGGGGTTCCTACAGAATTCCTTTAACTTAAATAAGGAAAAATGAAGCCCGAGGATTATGAGAGAAAATTCGAACAACTATCAAGGTATGCACCACGCCTAGTGGACACTGAAGCAAAGAACGCAAAAAGGTTCGAACTTGGATTGCGTCCTGAGATTGGTGGAATACTAGCATCCCACCAATTCACCACCTATAGCCGAGTATTGCAGATTGCCCAAACAATCTCAAATAGGTTGAAAATTGACCAAACTCCTCAACAAAGGGCCGAGTCTTCAGGAAAGAGAAAATGGAATGGGTCCAACGAAGAGAAAGGAGAAGGACCTAACAAGAAGGCTAACTTCGGACCAGGTTTTGGACAAGTCGTTCCACCTTGTCCAAAGTGCAAGAAAATGCATAGAGATAAATGTTTGTATGGGAAGCATGTGTGCTATAGATGCGGTAAAACCAGACATATTTCCAAAAACTACAAAGAGGACCTTTCGAAAAAGAATGACGAGCCAGAAAGGAAAGGAAATGCCAGAGTTTTTACTTTAGCCCAAGGACAGGCCACGGAAGATCCTAATGCAAGTAAATTTCGAGGACAAAATTCTCTTAAGGACGGTAGATTGTAGCAACCCAAAAATTTTATAGATAAAAATTTATTTATTTTGTATATTATATAAATTCATATTTTATCTGGATCAAAGAAATTAGATTTTGATAGAACAATTATAAGTATATAAATATTGTACTTGTTGGATAGCTCGTAATTAATTAGAAGTTTTTGACTCGAGAAAAAGCTATTTTGGATAATGATAAATTAAGTTAGACCCAATTGAAAAAAAAAATGGTATAATGTAATTTTATATAGATTATAAATCAATTTATTTTTTTCTCTCTCCAAAAAGAAAACGTGTGAGATGAGATTTTTATCATTATTTGTTAGTTTTGATTTAGAGATTTCTAGGATGACACATGTTTTCATTATTCTAGTTACAACAAAATTCATTATACACCCATGTACGGTTGAATAGAGATAGTGGATATCTTGTAATTGAATAAGATAATAATAAAGTACATTGTGAGTAGATATTAGTTGCAAGATTTGGCCTTATCAAATCAAATTTTGATTTATCTACTCTAGCCTACACCTATATATATATATATATATATATAGGCATGATGAAAAGTTTTACTTTTACCAATTCACACATATGGTAGGTAGAGAGAGAGAGAGAGGAAGACGGAGAAGAAAGGAGGGAGAGAGAGAAGGTAGTATTGGAAATGAAGTTTGCATACATTGAATATTTTAATCACGTATTTTTCAAAGCGGAGAAAAGATTTTGAACATGCTTCAGAATTTTCTAACAATGTAAGATACTTTAAGTGCAAGTGTTTTTGTTTCCTTATGCGTTTATGTCCAATAAAAAATGTATGGATTGCTAGTGGACATTTTTTTTTTTAAAGAAATATGAAATCTTGCGGGATTACAAGAGGACCTAAGATGGGTGTGTCGTTTGGTCACCTATATACTCCATAAGATCAGATTGTATGAATTGTAATTTTTATTGTTATATATATGTATATGGAAACTGCACATATCTTATTAGGTGTTTTCGAATACTCACTCCTACAAATTTTCGCAGGTTAGTTTGGGTCGATCGTAATTGTGGAAGGACAGTGATGAGGGCTACCAAGTGGATCAAATGAAAAAAAATAAATGAGTTTGCCGTCTTTAAATTTACTAATTAGTTTAATTTTGTTCCGAACGTGTTATTTGAATTAGTTAAGAGTTTATGTTATGTTTAGATAAAATTTTCATATTTTAAATTTAGATTTATAAATGTTGTAGTTATTTGTTTAATAAAAAAATTTATTTTTATAGTTCTGCACTTAAAATAATGAAAAACGATTTTTTCGTAACGTTCCGGAGTTTATAGAAAATTGGAGCGTTACAACTCACTTATTATATTTCATAAGCTTCTGAATTTTGAAACGCTTCAAAGTAGTTATTGAACTTTAACTTGTTGCACCACATCACTTGCCATATTTCATTAGTCACCGAACTTATACATCTGTCATGCTTTACTCACTAAATTTTAAAATGCTTCCAAATGGTCACTGAACTTCATAATGTTTTTAAGTAAAGTTAATTTTCTATGAGATTCAACCTAGATCAAGAAAATAAAATAAATATCAATGGAAAAATCCTCAACTTAAGATGTGAATATTGATATTGATTAAGACAATATAATCTCTCTTTTCTTGAAAGCTGCATTTAAGAGGAAAGAAGAATGTCAGTTTCTATAATTTTTAAGGTTTAAACTGCTTATATAGAGCAGTTTCACAGAACTGCTACAGAATATAGGTGTGGCAGAATCTGCTTTTATCTGTCTGTTTTTTATTTTATTTTTTTCATTTTTTGTCAGATTGTTGATACTTGGCTTCTGGTCCAATTTTGTAAGCATTTTTCTGTATGTGTAGAGTTGCTCACTTTTTAATTTAAACCATAATCTTTCTTTACATCGATAAAGTAAAATACATAAATTATTTCTTTATTTCGATTGAGATCGTAGATCCAAATCAAGAAAAAAAAATTATATTTCAAACATGCAATAAAATTTTGAATTTAGAGTCAATAATATTAATCAAGACTAACAAAATATTATTTTTAGAGTTATCACAAGGTAATTCAAGAGGAAAAATGGCTCCGCCTTCGTGTATGATGTTTTATATTTCAAAATTTTGAAAAGTGAAATTCAATTAGTAAAATTTAGTGACTACTAGGATGTGTTTTAAAATTAAGTGAGTTAAACGTGACTAACATATAAATTTTGCAAGTAACTAAACATGATAAGTAATTAATGGAGTGAAACGTGTTAAATGTATCACTCGAATGTATTTTAAAAATTCAGTTATTAAAGACATAATAAGTGTGGTTGAGTGCAATAAGTTAATGTTCGTTTATCGTTGTGAAATATTTTAAAATTCAACGAGTAAAGTATGATGAGAGTATAAATTCAGTTAGAAATATTTAACTCCTCCATCGATTAACAGGCCCTTCTATTTTTGCGAACATCCCTTAATTAAGAAACTCAAGTGAAACCGTCAATGTTAATAATGTCTAAAATAGTACACCGTGCTCGCAGAGTTGTACATGCCTTGATATCTCAGACTCTACAACTAGACAAGCGCAGACTTTACTTCTACTCCCCCACAAAAATTCCCACTTCCGATATAAACCCCACACCCGCACAGCAGAATCCAACCACCACCCAGACGGCGGAGGAGCTATGTTCAGGGACGTGTCGGCATGCAATACATACAACTATGGCGACGCCCTCTACTGGGACGCCCGTTACATCCAAGATGCCAACTGTGGTTCTTTCGATTGGTACCAACGGTATTCTGCGCTCCGCCCTTTTGTTCGTAAATACATCTCTCCTACTTCCCGTGTTCTGATGGTGGGCTGTGGCAATGCTGGTACTTTTCAGTTTCCCCACAACTCTTTGCCTCATTTCCAATTTCAATGTGCGGAAAAACTTGAGTAGTACATATTGAATTTCTCATTATTTTGAGGAATATATATATATATATATACATACACACACACACACACACACACAGAAGCTTTCCACAATTTTATCTTTTTCCTTTTTAACAATTGAAGTGGCGTAACTTTGTAGTTTTTTTCCTTTTTCTTTTCTTTTTGGCATATGAATTAAATTTTGTTAAAAGGGAAATAGATTTTGAGAAAAGCTTTAATTGAAGATTTGGGGCAACTCTTCTAATTTTTCTGGTGACCCAATTAACTTTAGACTTTATTAATTGGAATTCAGTGATTTCTTGCCTACTGGGGTTTTGGATTAAGGCTTAATTGTAATGTTCTTTATGTCAAACATGGAGATTGCTTTTATAGTCTCATACTTGTCATATTCATTATTTCCCATTATTGGCAAATATTGGTACTATAACAGCTTCTTTATCTTCACTCTTGGTGTAGATTCAGCCGTTTGTCATGAATCATGTGTTCTATTTGAATATGCAAGACTTTCATTTTGGTTTTAAGACATTGCTGATGGGAGATGATTTTGCTTTGCAGTTATATCAGAGGATATGGTTAAGGATGGTTTTGAAGATATTGTGAACATTGACATATCGTCAGTGGCTATTGACATGATGAGAAAGAAGTATGAGAATATCCCTCAGTTGAAATGTATCCTCATTAGGATTCTTTATTAGATTTTCAGGGGTATTTGTTGGATCATTTGTCAATTTTTTAGTCTTCTTGACGTTGGTCCAAATGTTGATTTAGGAAACATTAAATGCTTTTGCCTATTCAGATCTTAGAAGTGTTTTTTCTGTTTATTTTTGGTAAAATGACATAAAAAATACTGTAAACTAACTTGTTGATCACATTGCATAATATGATTTTTGTTTCTTTGACAAGGGCGTCGATGTTAAAAAAACTCTAGTTTAATTATTGACGCCCTTATTAAAAGCATATTTGAATGTTTTTATTGAGAATTCAGGTTCAAGTAGGGCTTTTTCCTTTTCCTTTTCCTTTTCCTTTTCCATTCCAAATATCAATTATTTTATTGAAATATTCCCTTATGTAATTCAAAAGACATGCAAATGGATGTTAAAGATATGAGTTTCTTTCCTGATGAATCATTTGATAGTGTCATAGATAAAGGTAAATGGCTGCCCTATTTAGTTTCTTTGTAATTTGTAGTTGGTATATTGTAATGTAAAGAGGCAATAAATATTTTACCTTTTATGTTTTTCATGAACCTGCTGCTTTGCATAATAGGGACTCTTGATTCATTGATGGTGAGTTATATTTTGACTTTGCCTCCTTAGTAGATTTTCTTCTTTGATATGTTCTAATTCCTTTTCTTCTTTGTTCTTTCTTTTTATATGCTCATGGTTTGAAGTGTGGGACCAGTGCTCCAATTAATGCTGCTCAAATGTTGGGGGAAGTAAGCAGGTTGCTGGCACAGTAATATTTTATTGTTGTTAATAATACTAATTTGTTATGGAATTGAGATGTGCTATATTTGCTGTAATTGTTTAGAATCTACTTTTTTGCTTATAGTTACTGTTTTCAATGATACAAATTATGATAATTTTCCACTTGTAGGCTTCTTAAACCTGGAGGAGTATACATGCTGGTAAATTTATGCACGGAAATGTTCTTTTGCCCTTCTTACCCTTCTTGTAAGCTGAAATAAAATTTTCTTGTCTTCTTGGCTGTTTGCAGATAACATATGGTGATCCTACTGTGCGGATGCCCCATATAAATCAACCAGTTTACAATTGGAAAATTGAATTATACATTATACGTAAGTTCTTTTTGCTTGTCATGGAAGTTCATTCTGTTGCATTTTAGATTTCAAGATATTTTGGATTCTCTCCCATTAAAAAAAGGTGTTGTAACATTTTCCATATCAAGCATCTATAAGTATGAAGTGCTTGCTTGGATTGAGTTTATGTTGTGATAGGAGTATGTGAAAAATTAGAGTTAGATTCTGGGATATGCAGAATCTGCATGTTAGTCTATTCATTATGTCCTAATTACAGTGTATAAGATTCTGCCCAACTCCCTTAGCAAGGTTTTGCCTCTTTATGATAGTATGATACCCTTCAGATGTGAATGGTGCTAATTTGCTTAGTAACAAGACCTTTTTTCAATTCTTAGCATAATTCATAAATATCTCAGCAAATGTTATTATTAACTTCTTCTACGATTTTATTTCCTTTGCTATCTTTTTCTGTTTATAGGAAACAAGAACTTAATAAATATGGACATTGTGCAAATTCACAGAATGCTAAAATATAAATTAACTTAGAGCCCGTTTGAGCCACATTATTTGTAGAATGAGAATGAAAAATAGAGCCGTTATGGGCCCCACACAAGAGATAAAAATTCAAAAATGGTGGCTTGATGTGATGGATAACGGTCATATTTTTCATTTTATTGAGGTAAAAATGGGGCTTAAACAGGGCCTTAATTAGAATTTATGGGAGAACAAGAATTACTGAGTTCACCATAGCCATTCAATATTCTTATTTCGACTTTTAGAATATCTGAAAAAGAAAATGTTCTTTCAATTTTATTGCTGCAAAGTATCGTCTCTTGTTCTCAATAGAAAAAATCACTTATGTGAATTTGATGATATGTATGTAGGTTGACAAAGGTGATGTATGACAATTCTATTCCAAATTGGATTTCTAATTGTAGTAGGGTTTTATCTCTTTTTCTTCTTCTTTCTTATTTAGCCCCTGTTTAACGTACGTTATAATGAGCTTTTCTCTCTCTCTCTCTCTCCTCTTTTTTTCTTTTTTTTTTTTTTTTTTTTTTTTTTTGAGAAAATGATTTCTGGAACAGTGATAATTTTTTAGAATAAAAGTTTCGAATTTATGTGTAAAATATTTATTGTATGAATGTGTGGTTGAAAAAAAGTTTGAGAAAAAAGAGTTTTGATTTAATGGATGTCAAACAGGGGCTTAGAATATGACTTATTCTTCTTTCTTGATTATATTAGGATCTCTTCTTTTTTTAGATTATTATTTTGTTTCTTTTCAGGATTTTAATTTTTCTTCCTTTCAATATTTTAGTTTAGTTTCCTTATATCAGTAAGGTTTAGAGAACTTTTTGCCTATAAAAATAAAGGCTTTGTATATTTTTCAATGTATCAATTCATTATAATCAAATTATTCTCTATACATTTTTGAGTTTTTCAACTTTATTCTTGTTTCAAGAATTTTAATTTAGCTTCCACACCAAAATTGATATCAGAGCAAGGTTTGCTCTTGACTCATGGTTACCTTTGGTGATAGTGGTACACATTCTCACAATGATCGAAGGATTGTAAAATTACCAACTTTGGTCTGAAATCTAGAATAAAGGATGGACATGCTTGGAGACGCAAATGACAAGAATTTGCAGATTTTGATTGCTATGAATGTTGGTTACTTTAACAAGTCTAGAACACAGCAACATGTGATAAGAGAATTTCCTTGAGTCCTATCTAAGTTTGAATACTCATAAGCTATCTAGGATTCTGCGAAGATCTACTGGGGAGATAAAAAGGAGCCCAATTTTAAGCATGACAATATTTTTAGAACATGATGTCCTATTAACAACAAAGCATGGATTTGATAATAGACCATAGGAATAGTGAGAAGATAGAATCCAAAGCATTGGTGAAAGCTTTAAATTTGAAGAGTTAAAAAACTCATCTTGCTATTAGGTATCACTAGTTAAAAGGGGCAAGAAATTCAAAATATGGAGGAATGCAAAATTTTTCTTTCTATTTAGAAGAACTACAAAGATGAGATTGTATGTAAAGTAGTAGAGATGGATAATTGTCATGTACTTTGGGAACAACCATGGTACTGTGATGTAGATGTCACTTACGTAGGTTTGGTCGTACGATAAGAAAATTGTTGTGTTGTCATGTGATGAGCATTTGAGAAGGAAATTCTATGACATAATGGAATTAAAAATAAAAATGTATCCTTGTGCTGCCTGTGTCCCTCTAAAGTTCTAGTTCTGATGAAACTACAAACTCAAGAATGAAATTTAAATGACTATAACCATAATTATCTTTTGTGTGAATGCTTTATAATTGAAAGTGTATAAATATGCACAGATACATTGGGTATACATACACATAGATATATTGACAGGGGTAGAAGAATGCTCCATGTGGACATGTAATGTGACGAAGATGTGATTCCTTGTTCTCTATTTATAGTTTACACAACCTAGGTTGAGCAGAGATATAGATGCTGGAACTATATACTGCTTGTTTTGCTGACAATAAAGTATTCTTAGTTGCTATAATGTGGATAGGCACTCTGCTCACATGTTGCTGAGGAAAAATGATGGCTTCAAATTCAACTTAGTCTTGTTGAAAAGCACAACATGAGATCCATGGAGTTAGAGGCATGTACATGTACATTTTTGTCTAATTTTGTTCACTGATTATTCATCTAAATTGCTTTATATACATTTAGCATTAAACAACCAAAATATCTACTTTAACAAACAAGGGAAGAAAGATGTACAGAATCAACCTATGAGCCTCCTGATGCCTGTCCTATTTTGAGGAAGAGAGAAAACAGAGCTCACATCGTTTTATGAAGTATGGAGAGAAGGGAGGGAATTTGGACATATGATACGTCTGCTTGAAGGTTCAGTTGGAAGAAGGAAAATGTTTTTTCCTTATTAAAAAAGAGAAGAGATGGTATTGAATGTCTGTAGAGCAACTGCATGAGGCAAGATTTAGATGAAGGCGATTTTAGGAGAGTTATTGGTGCTATTCAAGAGTGTAGATTATTCTTGAAAGTACAGGGGTAACTTCATGATCATGGAAGAGTTTTATTTGTTTTTGGTGTCTACTGTCAATAGATGGTCTAAATTAATATGTATTTTACTGTGAGATTAGGGAAGACTGTTTAGAATAGATTTGTGCCAGTGTTCTGAAAGAGAAATAAGCTGAGATCCTTTCGATCCATTTCGGGATGTTTTAGTAGGACGGAAAAATGTCTGGAAGTTACTGATCAAAAAAATAAAAAGGAAAAATGTCTGGAAGCTCATAAATTGAACTGCTCCTTTTTCACTACAGTTTATTTTTCTGAAAGAATCTGAAATGAAGTATACCATTTCAAACTAAATGGATGACGTCCGGACAATCTTGCTCTACTTTTGTACTTCAAAATTCTTGAATCCCTCCTTAGATCTTTTTTAATTTGGCAACATATTGTTGGAGGCTTTCTGCTAGCGCAAAATATAGACTTAGTCTAAAGTTCAGTGTTTGGACAACTTGTAGCTTACTTTCTATCCAATAATTTTTTTTGTGTTAATTTAGTGGGATGCTCCAACCTTAGCTGATTCTTTGTGGCTGGATTATGTTCAGTTGTGAGTTAGAAATTGTAAGTCTTGCTGCACCTCCACTAATCCAAGTTCACTTTTGTGGACTGATCTTATGAAAGGAAGGATTCGCTAACATGTTTAATCAGTCCTTTTCCTGGAAGTAATGAGTGTTACTCTTTTACCATCAGACGCGTTTCATATATGGTATGTTCTCTACCGTACTTTGACCAGAGAGCCGTGTTCTTTCAACATGGCTCTCTTAAGTGCTCCCCGATACTCTACTCATTTGCCTGAGTCGTTTAGCACACAGTCAAGTCAATGCGATGATTGTCCTATTCGAAACTATAACTAGAATCATGAATAAAGAGACTCGTGACTATGGCAGGGCATTGTGGTCTGCTCTCTCACAACCTCTGCTCCAATCAGTAGATTATGAATTCTTTCTCTGCCTTTCTAACCTAGATACCTGTCTTATTACTCTACGTAATCGAACACAGCTGCTTCAATTCAGAATTTTTTCTCCTGTGAAGATGACTTGTATTGTATTCAAAATTTTAAGCTGACCTGTTTTAAACAAAAATTTTTAATTTTGTTGTTTGTGCACCAGAAAATAAGTGCTAGCAGTTTCTCCATTTTTACTAAGATATTGTTTGGTAATTGCTAAAAAGAGACGGTGTTAACAAAATTATTATTTTTCCTTCCGATTCTGCAGCCAGACCTGGATTTCAAAAGCCTGCTGGTTCCACTCCAAAGTCATACTTGGAACCCATTCCTATGACGGAGAAAGGTCAACTCCCAGCAGATTATACTTTGGAAGATCCTGATTCCCACTATATTTACGTGTGTAAAAAGATTGATGAGCCAACTCTTACCAGCGACAGATCTACCGATAGTTTGACTGATGATACCCTACAGAGATAAGAGATAGATCTTGGTTATTTTAGTTTTCTTCTCTCTGTCCACTGATTTTACTTGTAAACTACTGAAGCATGTCAAGCCAAACTAGTCATGAGAAGCCTTTACTTGTATTGGCAGGCACACTGAGGATGATTTAGTTCTTGATAATTGAACTGAAAGTTACTGTGGTCAAAAGGTTTATCTAAGCAAAGAATAATTGATTGTTGGTCTGTACCAGCTTAAATTTAACTCCTTTTCTGTTATATGTACCTAAATGAATGAAATAAATGACATAATCATACTTCTTTGTAGTCGATGAATTCCATTTTTCCTTTTAGTTACTTATTTTGTGATATATGTATCCGTGTTGATTTTGCTATGACAAGAAATGATGAAGTGAATCGTGTACTAAGTCAGGGAATGTAAAAGAAGCAAGTTTGTCCTCAACATTTCGTGTGTACAGTCGGGAAACTTTTAATAGAGGTGTCTTCTATGTAATTGTCTTTTAGCTGTTCATTTTAGTTCTTCATCGAACTTAATAGTTTCAGCGATTTTTTACTTGTGCACACACTCAGTCTCTTTCGTTCTTGCGATGGCTGATTTGGATTGCCTCGATCGGAGATCCACAAATATTGAGTAATGATATTCGTAGTGAAGACTGTCAGTAGTCGTCCTATGTGACATACATTTGGCAATTTGGTATTCGATACATAGATATGGTAGTTATTTTTTGAATTATACATCAAATGAAAAACTGCTAAGTGTACGTCACATAGAATGACTGTCGGTAGTTTTCACTGCGAATAGCATTATTCACAAATATTATAAGTAAATAATGTTTCAAACTGGTAAAAGTATACGTTTGATAAGTGATTGTACGTAGACATTCCCTTGCATCATTTGTGGATGGTGAAATGGACAGCCATTGAAATTTACATGGGCTTAAGAACAAAGATGGGAGCTAGCCCTTGATACGAGGTGGTCCATTTGCCCCAGTTTCTGGAATCTTAAGCCTAGTGCGGAAAATGTGGGAAATAGTCCATCCTTTGTTCAAGGGAAAATTTATACAAATAGCACTAAATGGTATCAAAAAAATAATTTCGCTGTAGTTTTATTTGTAATTTTTACTTTGCACGCCACTTTTTGCGCTCTTTCAACTTTTATATAAACGGACTTGCTATCCCAACTTCGTACACAGTATCGAGTTTTCTCAACGATAGTTGTCAATACATGATTGCATATTCCAAGTTTTTGCCTTCTTCAACGCATAGCTTGAATTTAATCTCATCGTGTTTGATATAGGTTCAAACTCGATCGTCCCAAACTTTCTTAGATCTTTGTCATACTTTGTTGGCGTAGAAACAGTGAATCTCTTGTTCTTTGCATTTTGAGCCCTGAAAACAATTTAACTCTTCAAACTCTTTCATTTGAATCTCAGTAACAAATTCCCTTTTTCTTGTTAGTTAGATTTTGACATTATCTTCTCCATTGACAATGAGAGCATCCAGGTACACTAGCAGTATTGCTAATTTTACACAACCTGCTTCAACGAAATAAATTGGAATTTTGCAGGAGCCACCAAATTTTCTCTTTTGATTAAAAAATTCTGACATAAGCCGCTATATAAGTCAGAATAATTTTTGGGAAATAGTATAAATTCATAATAATTTATCAAAGTTAAATATTAATTTTAGTCACATATTTTTTAAGATATGCAACTATTACTCTCCTATCCACCTGCTGCTACTATTATTATTATTATCCCAACAAGGAAAACAAGCAAATAATCTAAGAGTAAGAGATAATGTACTTTCATGGACAAGACATAACCTAATACACAAGGTTAATATATTAGGACAAGACAATAAAAAACAATAAGTTTGTGTGTACAGACTAATGATTCACACCTCACAAAACCATTACAGAATACTCACATGGCGCTGGGTGGGATGAGTATTTTTTTTTTTTCCAATTTTTTACTCACATGTTTGATAAGGGTTTTGTATCTGTACAACAAGAAGGATTGATAAAAAAAGAAGCTTTTGAAAATCATGTTGCTTGAGGTAAATTTTTTGGAAATAAATTTTGTGAAAGCAATTTTTCTAAAGGTTTGTAGTTTA
>NC_036239.1:7813393-7821185 GCF_002742605.1 Olea europaea var. sylvestris
TAAAGAATTAATCTTATTTTTTAAAAGAATTTTGTTTTAAGTTTGAATTTGTGAATCTTGAATATTGGAACTAGAAATTAGTCCATGGAAGGTTAGAAAAACGCAGAGAGGTAATGGATTTCAGAATTTGGAACATTATACATAGAGATCAAGAAACCAAAGTGCCGAAGTTTTGGTTGCTACATGAATTCATGTCTCTCCCGAGTAAAGGAATTAAACAATTTAATTTCTTTAAGAAATAAATGAATTGGAGCCCTCACGATCGCGATGTTTTTGCCTATTTATATGTGTTTATGATGCAGCATGCAGACCATACTTACAAGATACAGCAAGAGTACGAACTCTTCACAGGTTTCTACACCGGAAATGAAGCCGGAGGTATTCTACTCTCTGTTTGCCTAATTTTGGCCTATCTTGGCCTGCTTCCTTACCCGACTTTGTTTTGCCACCTTTCTTTCTCTCTCAGCACAAACCCAATGATATTAAAGCCCACAGTATCTTTGCTACACGCACGCACGTTTGTGCTAACACAATCCACTTGTAAATTACGTCCTTCAAATATGTAATTATATAAGACAGTAATTGAGCGAATTCAACCTTGTGAATCTGTAGTTCCAATTAGTTACAGAAGCTACATATCTTTGAAATTGGATGAATTTGACAAAGAGATATTTTGCAAGGCTAATATGCTGACCTCTATTCATTTTACCAGTAACTTTATTAACAAAATGCATACCTTAGTTTAAAGTAATTGGTTTTTGGTCCATGTTTGTTGAGCGGTTAATGTTGTTTAATACAATTTATCAAATGTGTTGAGTTTTCTCTTAATTTCTCTTAAGTTTTACCAGAAGCAGGACTCACAGGAAATGCATTTTCTCAAGAAGGAGATAGAAAAGCTGCAAATGAAGCATTTGTACGATTTCCTTTAGTTATCTCAATATCAATCACTAATAGCATGTTCTGTTGGGAGGATTAGATAGCACGGAATATAACTAAGAAAAAGTTAAAATATTGTTTAAGTGCTATCCAATACTCATACCAAACATGCACTATATGTTTAGGAAATCTGAATTTTCATTATATCTATTGCTTGTGTTGTTTAGGCGATTGTTGGGTAAAGACCTTACTGACATAGGATTACAAGAATTGGGAGAGCTAGAACAGCAACTAAATGAAGGGCTCTTGAGCATAAAGGAGAGAAAGGTTAGGCATTTATCATTTTCTGTTTTCACGTATATTAGCTTTCACCAAGCAAAATCTCCAATTCTGTATTTAGACTGCAATATATGTCTTGAGTTCTGAAGATATTTTGGCTCCATAACAGAGTGTTCTATATTTTCAGGAACAAATATTGAAGGAGCAACTTGCACAATCAAGACTGCAGGTAAAACCCAAAGTCCATGTATCTCCTCTTTTTCACCGGTGGATAAGAGTGAAACTATAAATTAATAGGGCGAGAAAACTCATTTAATGTTATGGAATTCATAGCCACGACAATTCCTCCTGCAAATTTTAGACATCTTTTCCTTTGTAAGCAGTTTCTTTCCTACGCAGGAACAACGAGCCATGCTGGAGAATGAGACTTTACGCAAACAGGCAAACCGAGTTTTTGTTTACGCAGATGAATAATTCCAATAGCTTGCTCTTTTGTTTATGAATTTTGCCTGAGACTATTACTTTGGCTTAACATTAAATGTAGGTTGAAGACCTTCGGGGCTTCTTTTCATCCACCAGTCCTAGTCAGCCACTTTCAATTGAGAACCACCCAGTGGATTCTGCCATCGGAGTAGGCTCTGTAAGTCCTGAAACAGTAAGGAATGTTGGAGTTGTAGATGACGATTCAGACACCACCTTGCAATTGGGGTATTTTATTTCCCTTGAACCTCCCTCCCCCACCTCCCGTGCGAGTGCATCATTTTCTCTTAGTTCATGGTATCAAGCACGTACGAATATATGTTGGAGGATATATGGCAGTCAATCTAATTGAGACCTTTCTGAGTATAGCGTTTATCTAACTTTGCACCCAGATCTTATGAATTTGTTTGACTTTATTTCCGAATCATTTTCTGCCTATTTCCTTTTTTGGTATTCACATCTCCCTTTTGTTGTTCAGGCCCCCGACTGGGGTTCGTCGAAAGAAGACAAGGATGCCTGATGGAGAAACACTAATCAACTGAAAACACAAACCAGCATACCCTTATCTTTCTTGTCTCCTTTCATGTGCATTAGTACCTTACTTGGATGATGTTATGTTGAAGCATCATTCATAAGTGTATTATCTTTTCATGACTTAAAGATGATCAAAACTCTGGTTTAGTTTTAGACAATTTTAAATCACAAAGTTCTGGCTTTCAGAAGAAAAAGAATGTTGTAGTAGTGCCTGAATAATTTTCATAACTCGTGCTTGTTTTTTCTACTTGTATCTGCGTAAGAACATTGGAGGAAATCCAGTGTTTTGCCTCAACAGTAGAAGATAAGAATAGACAGTTTGAATTTTGAAATATTTTCTTTTCGTTATGTTATACAAGAATCTATTCATGTACCAAGAATCATATCTCTACCTATGGCTTGTCTCTCTTAATCGAAAGTTATCGAGCAATTGATTTCTGGTAGCTAAAAGTTGAGAAAATAAAGATTGTGTTTGCTTCTCGATTTCCTGCAGTGAATTCTCTTGCATGATCAATCTTCTCTTCAGTTCCTCAGCGGCCTCTTTGCATCTTCCGGTAGATATTTCTGCTGCTAGGTGCATGGCTGCATCATGTACCTCTCTCATCTCTTTCATGGTGCCTGGTTTTTCATTAATCTCTTTGCAAAATCTAGAATTCAGGCAGTTTTTGTTGGAACAGTTGTTGCCTGCTGATTTTCTTGTTTCCATGCCCGATAATATCGCATCAAGAGCCCAAAATTCAATGCTCTTCATTGCTGAGAGAGCTTGAAGAATGACAGATTCCTTCCCAAAACAAGATTTTTCTTCAATCCCAGATAATAACCCTTCCACTTTGAAATCCTCTACAAGTTTGATACTACTGCATTTTGGTTGGATTTGCAGCAGATTTTCCTTGGCAGAAGAAGGGGAGTTTTCAACCAGGCTCAAAGCATAGAAAAGGGAAATCTTAACCTGTATTAAATGGGAAATGGAAGAGGTAATAGAATTCAACATGTCCATGGCCTGTAAACTGTATTTGAAAAATTCTTCAGTGGCTTCTCCGCCCCATGCCGTCATGGGGTAGTCTATTTCCACCGCCAGCCTAGCAAAATCCTTGTTAATCATATCCAACACCCCAAAACATTTCTGAACCCATTTCAAGGACATAAATTTTGGTCCTTCCACAGGCTTCAACAAGATTTGGGTCGTATAATTCGCTATTTTTGATCGAAAACCGTTTAAAGAAGCCGATAAGGCCCCGGGATTTAAGGTGTGATTTCCCAGCCTGGTGGGTGATTTGAGTGAATGGCCAAGCCTTTGCTCCAAGAGTACCACCAATGCAAGCAAACAGAAATCAGAGAGAGAGAGAGAGAGAGATAGATTTGGTACAAGTTGCTTGTGACATTATTCTTCTTTTCTTTTCTTTTCTTTTTTTCATGATGGGAACCGTAGTCGCTATCCTTTGAGTGCACACTAGGTAAATTCTCGAATTTTGCTTGTGACATTATTCTTGTACTACGTAAACGAGTGCGATAATAATTTCTTTTAAATATATTAATATTTGATAATATTTTGTATTTACATTTTATATATTATATTTGACATAGAATCTTTTGTATTTTAAATTCTGCAAGTTTCCTGTCATTCTTTTTCCTATTTATACATCTTCTCGTAACTATAACAGAATATTCTCTTTTATCTCGTGAATACAAAAAAATACAATTCATTCTCTAATATTTTCTATCATATAGGGCTGGACGTGAGTTGAATTGGATCCAACCCAAATCGGACCTAATATGTTCGATTTGATGACCAACCTATTAACGGTTGAAATTCGACCCAACTCAAACTGACCAAGCTTGGGTCGATTTGGGCTTGTGCCCAATGCAATTGGATAATTTTTTTTGTTGAATTTGGACAACTTTTTAAAAGTCTGAAACCACTTAAAAGTCGAAGTTGTTTTAAAACTATAGATAAAGGAATTCTTTCCGAAAATAATATATAAACATTTTACTTTACAAGTTTTTTGGGAATCATTTGTATCATCATCTGGTCCTTAAGTTTTAGTTACATTCTAAGTCATTTTGTCTTCACTATTCTGTCTATTCAGGTTTTTCTTTTTGGGTAATATATTTTTTGAATATTTTTAAATCATTGGGTTTGGATTTTAATTAATAAAACTAGCTCAGATCGATAAGTTTGAATCGATCGATTTAGATTGATTTTTGCCCGTCCTTTACCATATGTATGAATTCGTGTTGTTTAGGCTAAGGATCGTCTGTAAAAATAAATTACAAAAGCATTTTTAAGAGATTCTTTATTTTTAAAAAGTATATTGTGCAATTTTAATAATATTTATAAATTTAGAGAGAAAAAACTTTTAAACACTCAATGAACTCTTTATCTTTAATAAATAATTTACTACTTCCAATATATTTTTATTATTTTTACCTATTTTTTCTTCAACTTTCCTCCAAATTATTATATTATTTTTCCCTATTTTCTTTGTATATACTATTATATTGAATCAATATATGAAATATTGAAAATTGAAATATTTTAAATGCATCAAATTATAGCTATTTTAAAATGCTAATTTGAAGGATCTTTCGAAACATAATTTTGTAATTACTTTGTTTGGTGAAAATTAAAATATAAATTTTAATCTAAATGAAAGTCAATAATTAATTTCAACTATATATTTTATATAATTCACAATTTTTCAATCATATATGTCATTAATTTTTATCAAAATCTACTAATCCTGTTTGTCTACCATTATTAATTGAAAATAAGTTTTAGAATAATGAATTTTTGGAGAATGTGTGGTTAAAAAATAAAAAAATATTTTGAATTTACATGAAAAAAAATTACTATGAGATCTGTACTAGAAAATATATTAGAAAAAAATATTAAAATAATGATAGACAAAAAAAAAAAAAAGGAGGGAATTGAAGAAGAAGCAAGTGTGACAACATATAAAAGTTTGAAGCAAAAGGATTTGATTGGTTGGGTGGTCAAATAGCGTGTGACTTTTTACTTGGAAGTTGAAGTTTCAATTCAAGTTGATGCTTCGTTTGCACGTTTAGTCTTTAGAAGCAGAATGGAAGATTCACCAATAAATATTTGGGTCGTTATATTATCATCAAAACTTTTATTTTATACACCATATTTTAATTGCAGTTAAATTCTTCAATCTTTGCTTATTATAATAATTATTTCATTAACTTTTTTTTTCAGTCGAATTCTTATATGTCTTGCTGTTGACGATGATTTATATCAAAATATTGTTTTCATGCTTTGAAACGAGGGAAGAATATTTCTTCACACTTTTTATTTATGTATCTTTTAAAATTTGATGGAAAAATAAGTTGTTAACGCCATTTCAATGAATTTTTGGAGATAAAATTATTATCAAATATAAAATGTATTAATTATTGGAAAGTTTGAGGATAAGAATGACGTGACAAATTGACAAGGACATAAGTAATATAATGAGCAAAGATAAAAACATTAAATGTGATTAAAATGTGGTGTAATCAATTATTATTATTATTGTTATTATTATTTTTTATGACCGTGAGTGTTCAGGTCAACTTACGTGCACTTTGACTAATCTCACGGGGCCCTGAAGTTTACAGCTCGAGTACTCATCTCAGTGATTTTGAGGAGACTCGAACTAATGACCGTTGGAGAACAAACTCAATGCCTGACTATTGAACAAAAATGTGGTGCAATTAATAAAAATTGTGGTGTGAATATAATTATCATATGTATTTCTTAAGACACCACGGACGGGGTTTTAGTGTAATTGGACAATATTTTCTAATGTTCATCTATTTTGCATAATATTTCTTTAATTTTTCATTTGGCGTAAAATCCTCTAAAGTAATCAAATCTTGTTAAATGTCTATCTATTGTCCATATTTATTAGTTTCTCAGTTAAAACCAATATATATATACAGCAATTTTGGTTGTCACTTGCAAAAATTCACAGTTGTGTACATAGAATCCGTGATTGGATAATTAAATTGATTGATCACTTTAAGCTTCTGTTTGTTTCCCATTTCTTTCCATTAAAATAAAAAATATAATCGTTATCCATCACATTAAGCCATCAAATTTGAATTTCTATCTTTTATGTGGGACCATAACGATTATATTTTTCATTCTCATTCTTACGAAAAATAAGAAACAAACGGGGTGTTTTTCATATAATTAGGTTGGAGGATACACACAAATTTACAAATTAACTTTAACGTTTGCTACCAACTTGCCCGAGCTGGAATAATGAATTTTTGGAGAATGTGTGGTTAAAAAATAAAAAAATATTTTGAATACTCATTTCAGTGGTTTTGAGGGGACTCGAACTGATGACCGTAGGGGAACAAACTCAATGCCTGACTATTGAACAAAAATGTGGTGCAATTAATGAAAATTGTGGTGTGAATATAATTATCATATATATTTCTTAAGACACCACGGACGGGGTTTTAGTGTAATTGGACAATATTTTCTAATGTTTATCTATTTTGCATAATATTTCTTTAATTTTTCATTTGGCGTAAAATCCTCTAAAGTAGTCAAATCTTGTTAAATGTCTATCTATTGTCCTTATTTATTAGTTTCTCAGTTAAAACCAATATATATAGACAGCAATTTTGGTTGTCACTTGCAAAAATTCACAGTTGTGTACATAGAATCCGTGATTGGATAATTAAATTGATTGATCACTTTAAGCTTCCGTTTGTTTCCCATTTCTTTCCATTAAAATGAAAAATATGATCGTTATCCATCACATTAAGCCATCAAATTTGAATTTTTATCTCTTATATGGGGCCGTAACGATTATATTTTTCATTCTCATTCTTACAAAAAATGAAAAACAAATGGGGTGTTTTTCATATAATTAGGTTGGAGGATACACACAAATTTACAAATTAACTTTAACGTTTGCTACCAACTTGCCCGAGCTCAGTCCCCCCTCAATGGGAGGGGCCTTAGATCAAATTTAAATATGAACCCCTTTGTATGTGCAAAATAAAATTTTAAAAAATAATATTTTTTCTATATAAAAATATTCAAATTACAGTAATAACAATCTAAAACTTTCAAATGTCTATATTAAGTTTATTTTTTTAGAATTTTTCGATTGAAAATCAACAACTATACTATTACAATCAAGCTTATCACATCAATACTTCAAACAATTATCATATGCAATTTGCAATTTTATTTTTTTTTTAAATCGAACAGAAATTCAAAAGTATTTTTATATTTTTAAAATAATTCAAATCTCAACCTAGGTGAATAAAAAGCTTAATCAACTATAAATAATAAATAATAAACTTTAAAAAATTCTTCATCATAATATTTTATGTTATCATTAATATTTTGATCTAATTGCTTCTGTCTATGGATAATACATGAGATGTAAGTTCAACTTCCACTTAAGCATCAATTTCTTTAGGAGTTATATTCTCGTATTCAAAATTTTCTCTATATTAACAACTTAAAGTAAGTAAAATATTAGTTACTATATTATTTAGAAACTGTACATCAAAAATAATAGTGAGCTTTTGATTTTGTCAAGCTTTTTGTTTCACGTCTTTGCTGCTATCTTAGCATTTTTTTCCCAATCCCTAG
>NC_036239.1:7821715-7840760 GCF_002742605.1 Olea europaea var. sylvestris
ATATATATATATATATATATATATTAAAAAAATCTTAATTGGACATTTATCTGTGAAAAAAAAAATCCATTTCAAACTATCACATTACAGAAAGAGATAAGCATGAACAAAGAATATGGTGGACTGAATGACGTCTTATAAGATTGAGCCCTTGGTACGGTGGATTAAAATCAGATTTTTCTTCGATTTTGATAAAAAATAATGAAATGTATGATTGAAAAGTTGTAAGTCCCATAAAATGTATGGTTAAAATTAGTTGTTGACTTTGACTTAAATTTTAAAATTAAAATTAAAATTTTAATTTTTTATCAAACATGGACTAAAGAAAATGTGACATTTCAAATATATATATATTATTTAATCCTATATATCAAATATATCAAGTCACGTCTAATTTACCAAACAAAATATTCACAAGACGTAAAATATGTGCTGCATCACTAAGTTTGTTTTGTGTGGCGAGTAAAAAAATAAAAAATTGAAATAAAGAAAGTGATTGATAAATTATTTATACATATAATGTCAGCTTTTATTTTGAATTATAGAGCATGTTTGGTAGAGATTTTAATTCAATTAACATCAATTTTTTATCGTTATTTCACTATTTCAGCCATCATTTTTAAATTCTTCTCTCACAAATAAAACCCACTTTATCTTTAACAGTGAAAAAATCAATTAACAAAATCCTTACCAAACAAGCACATATATTTTAATAAATTTATAAGTATTATTTACTTATTTATTATTTATTTCTATTGATTTCTTTTGAAACATAGCTATCATTTAGTAGCAATTTTTTATTCCAAAAAATTAATTTTTTTTTACTTTTATTTCACTATTCAAACCATCATTTTTGACTTCTTTAATTATAAATAAAATATACTTTTCTCTTTAACGATCAAAAAATCAATTTTCATAATGGCTAAGCTTGAAAGGTACAAACTAGAAAATTAATTTGTCAAACCACCTTTCATTTGCGGGTCAAATTTGGATTCAAATTCAAATCTTGAATCTTGAAAAGAATAGTACAATTTCAAGAAGCTACCTTGAAACTAGCAACTCTATTTTTTAATGACAATACAAGTAAAATAAGGATAAAATCCTCTAATTGATTCTTACAAGAGTGCATAAAAGAATACGGCCACGTAATGAAATGATAATAAGCTTTCCCAAAGTAAGATAATGACAATTAAATAATGGTGAGAAGTAGTGATGGCAACGGGATGGGTTCGGGGTTGGGCACCCCCATCCCGCCCCGCCTCGTTCCGTCGGGACGGGGCAACTTTTTGCCCCGTTTGTTGTCCCGTTTAATTTTTTTATTTATTATTATTATTTTACATTTTGAAAGTTTCGAATTATGTTATTATTAGATAATAAAATACAAATTTAAAATAAATTTTTAAAGGATGAATTGTTTAGAAATAAAATTATTTTTAATTTTTTTTTTTTACTTTTTCTTCACGGGGCGGGGCATCCTCGCCCCCCCGCGCCGCCCCACGCAGGTTTTTTTCCCCCATTCGAGGCGACACCGGAGCGGGACAAATTGCCATCACTAGTGAGAAGGACAGCATCGTATATCCCAAAAGCATAATTCCAAGTAAGCATTCTCATTACGTGGTCTTCGTACCCATCCACAACAATAATTATTGGACAGGGTAATTAACAAGTTTTCTCACGTCTTCAATCTTTTTCGGTCCAATCATCGATGTATGCATCACGACTCGACTACGTATGTCTCATACTTCGAATACATTGATATGTATCCGAGCCCATGTAACTTAAGACTTGGAGTTGTATGCCTTGACAAACGAAAATCACGTGTTCAAATCTACACTTATCTTGTGAAACGTCGGGGAACTCGAGGTGTTGGTACCGCAACATCTCGACCGGATTTTAGCAATTGGATACGGTCCGGTATCATGTTATCGAAGAGCCTATTATACGGATTCTAAGCATAACAAACACAGTAACAACTCACACATGCTTGAGGCAGCGCCATTGCAATCCTAATCTACAAGCACATTATCAATACAATAATGTTAATCAACCAACTACCACTAAAGAAATAAAATATATTCAAGTTGATCACATTATTTGAATGTAATATTATTGAGATGTAAAAAGGATTAATTTAATTATTGATGATAATTAGAGAGAGGGCACCCACCATTAGGTAACCGATGAAGGCGGCTAGGACGTAGAGGATGGCCGTGTAGCGGTGGTGCACGGTGGCTGTCCAAGCAGCCACCATAATTGTACACATTGAGCCACTGCAAACTCCGATGAGAAAGCAAATGGCACTTGTAATATCAGAATCAACAATTCTTTTCATTTCTCTCTTGAGAAAAAGCTCCCATGTATCGTGTGATGCCTTCACAAAACCTTTTCCATATGCACCAATCTGCAAAAATTATGTATCAAGAACGTTTTAGCGCAAAAAGACAGGTCAATCCATTTTTCGACGCCCTTCTGCCCGATGTTTCTGGCAGAGCCTTGAGCATATCTAATCTTAATAAATGTAGCACAATACAAACTGAGAATTGCAATGAACACAATTAGAATTCTTTTCAGATGACTGAATAAGATCATACCTGAACATAGGCCCAACCGTTGCCTCGTTTGAAGATCAATTCCATGACACTGAGGCAGCAATGAGCACAAGAAAACATGAATTCATCTTCTCCCTCGATCAAATTGAGGCCGCGTGCCACAACTCTCAGGGCTTCAATTGCAGGCACGAAAAGGGAACCAAGGCAAGCACTTCCAAGATTATTAGATAACGCTCGTTGGAAGCAAAATTTGGTTGTGTTACTTGCAGAATTTTACAATTTTGTACATAGAATCCGTGATTGGATAATTAAATTGATCGATCCCTTTAAATGGTGATTTTTTTCATATAGTTAGGTTGGAGGATGCACACAAATTTACAAATTAACTTAACATTTGCTATCAACCTGCCCGAGCTCGTTCCCTCGTAAAGCACTTCCTTAATGGGACACAACTGGGCGAGACCGATTTTTATATTTTGGAGGCTTTAGATCAATTTTAAATATGAGCCTCTTTGTACGTGCAAAATAGAATTTTAAAAAATAATATTTTTTATTGAATAAAAATATTCAAATTACAATAATAATAATCTAAAACTTTCAAATTTCTATATTAAATTTATTTTTTAGAATTTTTCGATTGAAAATCAACAACTATACTATTACAATCAAGCTTACTGCATCAATACTTCAAACAATTATCATATGCAATTTGCATTTTTTTTTAAAAAAAAATTGAACAGAAATTCAGAAGTATTTTCATATTTTTGAAATAATTCAAACCTCAACCTAGGTGAATAAAAAGCTTAATCAACTATAAATAATAAATAATAAACTTTAAAAAATTCTTCATCACAATATTTTATGTTATCATTAATATTTTGATCTAATTGCTTCTTTTTAAGGATAATACATGAGATGTAAGTTCAACTTCAGCATTAATTTCTTTATGAGTAATATTCTCGTATTCAAAATTCAGTTTCTCTATATGTTTCAAAAAAATAAATTAAGTGCTTTCAAGTTATTAATGGTAACACCAATATAAATATTCTCATTTTGTAACATTTTTCTTACTTGATTAATGGTAGACAATATATTGTCCCAAATAAGCCTGTTAAACAAGAACTCAAAATTTATAATGTCGTAGGACAAACTTTTAGCATCTCAAAATATCGTAGCTTCATCACATGTTTCCATTAAGTGTTTCAAAGCGATTTATTTCATGCGATTGAAATCTTATTACTTTTAAACTTTCAACTTGATGTTCTTAACGTGCTTTTGATAGCGACTTAAGTATTGGATATTTCACTGTATCTTGAAAAAATTTCTATTGCTCGGCAGAATATGAAAACAATATATATGTAAAACTTTTTTTGACCAATTTTCTTTACTATTTATTATATAATTATTTTTAATGAGCCTTAGACGATCATAAACCCCACCAATAATTAGGATCGACACTCACTACTCTCCATAATAGGGAGGTTTTGATTTTGGCAAGCTTTTTGTTTCACGTCTTTGCTGCTAGCTTAGCATTTTTTTCCAACCCCTTGCGAACAAAAAAAAAAAATAATAATAATAATAATAATAAATTGGACATTTATCTGTGCAAAAAAAAAAAAAACCCATTTCAACTATCACATTACAGAAAGAGATAAACATGAACAAAGAATATGGTGGACTGAATGACATCTGATAAGATTGAGCCCGAGATTAAAATCAGATTTTTAGTCGATCTTGATAAAAGTTAATGAAATGTATGATTGAAAAGTTGTAGATTCCATAAAATGTATGGTTAAAATTAATTGTTGACTTTGACTTAAAATTAAAATTTTATTTTTTATCAAACATGGACAAAAAAGATGTGAACATTACAAACATATATTATATTATTTAATCATATATATCAAATTTATCTAGTCACGTCTAATTTACCATGCAAAATATTCTCAAGACGTAAAATATGTGCTGCATCACTAAGTTTGTTTTGTGTGGCGAGTAAAAAAAATTAAAAAATTGAAATAAAAAAAAGTGATTGATAAATTATTTATACATATAATGTCAGCTTTTATTTTGAATTATAGAACACGATTGGTAGAGATTTTAATTCAATTAACATCAATTTTTTTTATCGTTATCTCACTATTTCAGCCGTCATTTTTGAATTCTTCTCTCACAAATAAGACTCACTTTATTTTTAATGATCAAAAAATCAATTAACAAAATCTTTATCAAGCAAGCACATATATTTTAATAAATTTATAAGTATTATTTACTTGATTTATTATTTATTTCTATTGATTTCTTTTGAAACATAGCCCTCATTTGGTAGCAAATTTTTATTTCAAAAAATTAATTTTTTGACCGTTATTTCACTATTCAAACCATCATTTTTGACTTCTTTACTTATAGATAAGATATACTTTTCTCTTTAACGATTAAAAAACCAATTTTCATAACCACATCTGAAACTGCCTAAACTCGAAAGGTACAAACTAGAAAATTAATTTGTAAAACAACCTTTCATTTGCGGGTCAAATTTGGATTCAAATTCAAATCTTGAAAAGAATGGTACAATTTCAAGAAGCTACCTTGAAACTAGCAACGCTATTTTTTAATGACAATACAAGTAAAATAAGGAAAAATCCTCTAGTTGATTCTTACAAGAGTGCACAAAAGAATACGGCCACGTAATGAAACAAAAATAAGCTATCCCAAAGTAAGATAATGACAATTAAATAATGGTGAGAAGGACATCATCGTATATCCCAAAAGAATAATTCCAAGTATCCTCATTACGTGGTCTTCATACCCATCCACAACAATAATTATTGGACAGGGCAATTGACAAGTTTTCTCACGTCTTCAATCTTTTTCAGTTCAATCATCGATGTATGCATCACGACTCGACTACTCATGTCTCGCACTTCGAATACATTGATATGTATCCGAGCCCATGTAGCGTAAGACTTGGAATTGTATGCCTTGACAAACGAAAATCATGTGTTCAAATCTACACCTACTTATCTTGTGAAACGTCGAGGAACTCGAGGTGTTGGTACCGCGACATCACGACCGGATTTTAGCAATTGGATACGGTCCGGTATCATGTTATCGAAGAGCCTACTATCCGGATTTTCGGCATAACAGACATAATAACAACTCACACATGCTTGAGGCAGTGCCATTGCAATCCTAGTCTACAAGCACATTATCAATACAATAATGTTAATCAACCATCACTAAAGAAATAAAATATATTCAAGTTGATCACATGATTTGAATGTAATATTATTGAGATATAAAAAGGATTAATTTAATTATTGATGATAATTAGAGAGGGGGCACCCACCATTAGGTAACCGATGAAGGCGGCTAGGACGGAGAGGGTGGCCGTGTAGCGGTTGTGCACGGCGGCTGTCCAAGCAGCCACCATAATTGTACACATCGAGCCACTGCAAACTCCGGTGAGAAAGCAAATGGCACTTGTAATATCAGAATCAACAATTCTTTCCATTTCTCTCTTGAGAAAAAGCTCCCATGTATCTTGTGATGCCTTCACAAAACCTTTTCCATATGCAGCAATCTGCAAAATTTATATATCAAGAACCTTCAATCCATTTTTCGACGCCCTTGTAGCTGGTGTTTCTGCATATCTAATCTTATTAAATCTAGTACAACACAAACTGAGAATTGCAATGAACACAATTAGAATTCTTTTCAGATGACTGAATAAGATCATACCTGAACATAGGCCCAACCGTTGCCTCGTTTGAAGATCGATTCCATGACACTGAGGCAGCAATGAGCACAAGAAAACATGAATTCATCTTCTCCCTCGATCAAATTGAGGCCGCGTGCCACAACTCTCAGGGCTTCAATTGCAGGCACGAAAAGGGAACCAAGGCAAGCACTTCCAAGATTGTTAGATAACGCTCGTTGGAAGCAAAATTTAGTACTAGATTGCATTCCTCTTAGATAATACAGAGCAATCACCCTACTCACAGTTAAATTAGCCACATTCCTCATTACTTCAGCAGTCCAAGCCAAGCTCAATACCAATGCGAATATAATCAATGGAGGAGCATGAAAATTCAATGATCCCATAACAGCTAAAATCCAAAATGACATCCACAAAAATCCGGCACCAAGCATTAAATAAGTGGGGTGATTTAAATCAGGAAATTTCGACACAGGTTCAAGAGCTTTGATGAAAATCTTGGAGCAAAAACTAGTTCTTTGTGTAACCCAACAAGCATACAATCCATTACCAATGGCGAATGCTATAAAAATAACTCCAACGCCACTCGTTGCAGGCCTTTGGAAGCAAATTAAAAGGATTCCGGCCGATAAAGTTAGGCCAAAGGAACTCCAGATTATGAAATGAACCATGAATTTAGGCCATAATCTCACTGCCTTTTGCCAAAGAAATGCTAATGTAATGCTAAGAAACGAGGCAGCCTCAACCTGTGGCAGAAAATACTTCAACAACTCTTTCTCTTCTCTTTGAGCCCTCCCTTCTTCTATTAGGCCTTGCACCCCTTTAAATATAAGAAAACCCACCAGCCCAATTGCAATAACCGTATGCACAAGAAACACAAACAGAGAAATCTTGTTTGTGTATGATCTTGAATTCAGTGTTACAACTGATTGCTGGTCAAAAAACACAAAATCACAGAATTTATTTTCCATCAAAACTGAAGAAAAACACAAAAAAATAAATAAAATATTTGTTTAATGTTGAAACTTACTCGAGGGGTAGGTGTAGAGCGAGGCACAGGTTGCTGCACAGGAGGAGGAGAAACAGAAGGAGCAGGGCGAGGCGGAGGGTGCTGCAAAGGAGAAGGAGAGGCAACTCTTGTTGAATTTTCTACGACAAGTCTTAAAGGATTTGTAGCACTCAATCTTTGCATCCGTGACATATGAAATTCTATTGGGGGATGAATTTGAACTGCTCTTTCTTGAATATTCACCCCACCATTCTCCAAATCCTTAGATTCTTCATCATATTCTTCTTCTTCCACTGTTTCTTCTGCAATTTTTCTAGGCACTACCTGCAAAAAAACACACCAACGAAAGAATATTCAAGAACAAATACAGGAAGAAATCAGCAGTGGTGGTGGAGGCTAGATCTCATACGGGTTCCAAGGCACCCATTGGTGGCGGCGCGTGTAGCTGACGGCACTAACGGGAGGTTTGGATTCTGGTGGACGTTAGAGTTTGTTTGATGCAATTACACTCGTACCAAGCATTCTTCTCATTTTCAATTCTTTTCACGAAATCCGTTGTACGTATTTATAACTTATTTTCCAATAACGATCAGCCCGGTTGCCTAAGTGCAGGGTCCACCGTCGGTCTCTGACAGCATGATCCACACGTGGTGAAGTTAAGTAAGACTCCGGGTGAGGAATATGAAGTTTGGTTTGCTGTGATTGGTGGATTAAAATTGTTGAAATGTCAAAAATGCACAATTTGAGATGCCCGAGACAAATATTTTTGACTAGTTTAATGAAGTAAAGTGTAAATTTCAACGTGGTCTCCAACCTTTGTCAAGAGTTGCATCTAGGTCGGACCTATCAAATATGGCCCTTGAAAGTTGAATCTACAACTTGTAATTGTTTGAAGGAAAAAACCTCAAGTATAGGGATTGCCTTGCAGAATTCATACAGATGCAGACCTGCGGAAAGTTAATTTGCCCTTTTTTTGTGATTTTTTCATTTTTCAACGATCCCAAACAATGTGTTGTCTGTCAAAATTTTTTGTACTTAAAGCATAATTGTTCTTTGAAAGTAAAACCTTGTATTAAAGTGATCAGGGCAAAAATGAAGGAGAACGAACACTAAACAACCAAGAACTGAACCACCACCTACTGTGTAAAATTTACAATTATCGACCCCATAACAAGTCAATACCAAAATTTTCATCATCATCTTTGGCATCATCGCAAAACCCCACAATGCAATAATCAGTATATGACTAGTGGTAGAGCAAACTGGGGACAAAGGCTATAGATTATTTGTTTTAAATTAGAAGAATTATTTTCTTTTCCTTTTTTTGACTTCTCATTTTCTTAATTTTATCAATTGAATAAAGGGTGCAATAGTCTTAGAACACGAATTTTGACTTTTTCGACTGGCACATTTTTGAAGTTCGATGATCCAAATGCTACGATTTCATAGATTAGGAATCAAATGCCACTATCGGTATTGTTTGCTGACTGTGCAAGGCACTATTATAATCTATCAACTTGACGTCATTTTCTTTGAGAGACATACATGTGAAGATGTAGTCAATGGGTGTCACTGTTTCTATTCATCACATTCGAGCAAAATATTATGTTCGATAGTGATTATGAGAATTAATTTTTTGACCATTAGAGAGAAAATCGGGGATCACCTGTGAGTGAAGAAATAAAAAATAATGGCTAAAATATTAAACAACGGTCAAAAAATCAAATTTTTGGATGAAAAATCACTACCAAACGGAGATTTATTTATAGAATTATGTTACCCTACAGTTATTATTGGAAAAGCACAACGGCTTGTATATTAAATATTACGGAAGACATTAATTTAATATAGGTTACAATTGTGATGTTTTACTAACACTTGATGTTTTTATTTGGTGTGTAAAACATGGGCGGAATCGAGGACGAATATTGAGCACGGACAGTGAGAGTGGCTATCCAATATAAGGGGAAATTTTTTTTTTCGATGGATTCAATACGCGGGGTTGCCGAAGGTGGATCCCACTGGTGGTGTAAATTATAACGTTATGTAAAATTCTATAGTATGTATCAATCTTGTTACAGTGACAAGTCCAATAACATGTTAAAAAACAGTGGAGGGAGGACACGTGTCGTCATATGATTGAAATTAAAAAAAAAAAAAACCCTGACACGACATCTGTCATCCCACCCTGTCAAAAGCCCCTATTCAAGTGGAACTATCTATCAACGATGCTTATTATACACCATGATCTACAGCTCTCTCACACATAAGGGGGCTCACCAATTTTTTTATTAATGGTGTACAACCACCATAATCCATTATCTATAAATGGATTATCAGGAAGAAGTTGTAGTTGTATGAGTTAAAAAGGTTAAATCATAACCTTAAGGGTCCCCCACCACCCCTGTCCTGGAGTATCGTGAGAGAGGTAAATTGCAGGTTATGCCTCCAAGGGTACAGGGTGGAAGGCTGCTTGTACACTTGCACTTACCCAAGAGCCAAATCCATATTTCAGGATTCGAACCCTTGACACAGCAGCCTCAAGTAAAGCTGGATTTCTCCACCCTCCCCTTTTACCACTTGGAGATGTGCCCTGGGGACAGTTGTAGTTGTATGAGTTGGATCCACATCAGGTAGTTCAATAGGTTGTCAGTTTCAGAATTCCAATTGTCTTTGTACATAATTGCAGTATTTATTGGATGACCCCAAGAAGTTTGGATAGTACAATTTTAGACACACACATCGTAAGATTATTCATTTAAGGCCCTATTTGACAACCATTCATTTGAATTTTTTGGGAAGAATGAGTTGAATAATAATTATTTGGAGAATGTGTGATCGTAAGGTAGAAAAAATATTTGAGTTTACATAAAGAATATTTTATCGTAAGAATATAATTGAAAATGAGTATGAGAAAAAAGAGTTGAAAGTATGGTTGCCAAATAAAGGCTAAATCGCGTCTTGAATCTCGAGCCACTTAAAATGTGACACATCACATCGAACACCGACATTGTTTCTCTTCTATGACGTCGGATGTCAAGGTGTTGAAATTCAAGTGGCTCAAGATTCAACATATTGTATTTTGAATAGATAATCATACCACATACGGATGGTAGAAAAACCCGCCCCAACTCGACCTGAATGGGGCAAAAAACTCTCCCCGACGGGTTGGCGGGCCTGGGCGTAAATCGTCGCCCCGTCTCGGGTCTTAGGGTGGGGATGCAAAATTTATTTATTTATTTATTGCTGGACCCATCATTTTCCTAATTGTATAGGAAGTTTTTTTTTTTTTTTCAATTACATATAGAGTTATTTTCTTCTTATATAAAATCGGTTTTTACTAAAACTAATTATTAAATTAAGACTTTAATTAGACTACTATAACTCCTAATTTAATTCAACCAATTTAAGTCAATCTCAATAGTGACAGAAAGTAGCCATTGATCAATATCTGTAGCTGTAGCCTGCATTTTCTGTAATGGCAAACAGAAACCAGAAATTAAATGTCAAAAAAATTAAATGAAAAAAAATAAACAACATATACTAGAATTAATAGTTCTGCTGACGAATGAAATTATGAAGATTGAAAAATGACAATTTTTGGATCAAGAAATGAAATTTAGTTCCAATGTCACAATGACAATGTAATTTTAATTGCAATTATTTTTTCTTTTTGGACAGTGTTTGTTCTGACTTTCAAGTGTTTATTTTGAATATTAACTTTGTTAGTTTGAGTATTATTTGTATTTTATTGAACTCGAAATTTTGAAGGAAAAAAGAAAAAAAAAACAAACGGGGCAAGCCCTACGCAGCGGGGACGGGCGCGGGGCGGGCTGCCTCGAACCCGCCTCACTGCCATCCCTAGTACCATGTGTGTGTATATGAAAAATAGATTCATTGCCAAACGGCCGAACCGTATGTGAGTACATTTTTCAAGGATTTTCCCTTATTCCAATTGCTAAATAACTAGGTAATCTTATGTACCCATAGGTACCATATTTGATTTGAATTAGATTCATCCACCCTGCACCCATCCCCAAGTATATGCTTCAATAGGAATCACACAAGGGTAGATTGTCACCACTGATATCGACGCATTTGAGATCACCAAATGTTCGAGAGTTTCTCTGTTCAATCCGTTTCTGTCTTTTAACCAAATGTATGCGGATCCAATCACGATCCTATAATAAGAACAAGAGATCTTTCTCCACCAATCCCTTTGCCCCTCATCCTTCCAGATTTCGGGAAGGAGCCGTATTACGAGAGAGGCATGGGCTTAAAATTGGAATTTGGAACATGGGAACAGAAAATGAAGTGGAACAAGGAGACAAGTCCCACTTTTGGATAGTTCAATTCCGAAACTTCCACATATAAACATCACATAAATTGTTCTTACTTGATTTTATTACGAGAATTAGTATTCTTACCCTAAAATGTGATTTACATGCAAATAGTCCCTATATGTTGTGAGATGGAATCAAGCACTGATTACCAACAACGAATTAATCATTCATGCACCGACCCAAGAAGAAATCACTTTAGGCTTATTGGTAATCCATGATCAAATTCATTTTGTAGGTCGCAAAAGGAAAATCCTAGTTTCGAATTGAGTCAACGTCCTTGCAAATAGAAATCGGTGAAGCTATCAATTAGAGAAGGATGCTCAAGAAGAACATACCATATGAAGGATGACTAGCAAAAGATTCATAGGCTTTCCATAGAAAGAGCTTATATTTTATAGCTCTAACTCGATTATTTCCTGTTGAGACTCGAACCCTGTTATTTGTGCTCCCATATTTTCAGCTAACAAAACATGTTTTGAAAACACGCCTTTATAAATGGCATTCTGCCTGATGATGACACCTGGCTTAATTCCCACCGTTGGATGAAAGGTTTACACTCTGGTGATAAAAATAGGATGGACTGTTCGTTTGGCTTAGTGACTTTTCATTTTTGTGTGACTCTTGAGTGAGGTTCGAGAGAGTTCTTCGTCTCTCTCGAGCTAAGGTTTTCAGTCTTTTCTATTTTCTGTAATCGATCATTTCATTCGATGTTTTGGAAGGTTATTAATCACTGTATATTGATCTTTTCTTGAGTGAAACTTAGAGTTCTCATGTGTTGAGATTAGGAATGTGGTATGTTGATTTGGTGCGAGTCTGAGGCAGATCTATGGTTCCTTTTGAAAAGATAAGTCTCTTTCTTGTGTATTCTTATAGTGATTGAATTATGTAACCTTCGATTGCCTGTTTTTGGGGCTTTAGTACAATCGAGCAATATCCACTTCGATTGGATGCTCAACAGGGGATTAGGTGCTTGTCACTGAACCTCGGGGGCTTCGACCGAAAAATCTTGTTATGTTCTTTATTTTCAGCAAGTTTAATTTCTGTTTTGAGCTCGATTGTATCTTGCAATTAATGTGTGGGTTTTTTTGCCCCCTTTCAGTGGTATCAGAGCGTTACACTGGGGCAAGATACCTGGATCTTTGAAGGAGGGCTCGATCTGCAGCAGATCTAAAATTTCTAGAACTGTTTTTAAACAGTATTGAAGGACCTTGAGTATTTTATACTCGTTGGGTGAGATCTTTCTAAACTTGTAAAGTTTACTTTATGAAATTGTGTGTTTCGATTTTCTTCCGTTGATTAACCATACACCATTTACCCACTGGTGTCTGGTCTTTGTCCAAAGACTCCTGTGAGGTTTTGGGAATCTGAGAAAAGTCCAGTTTAGGGGTGTATCTGGGGGATTTTGAAGGAGGAACTTCTCAGAAACCTAAAATTTCTGCCCTCTGTTGTTGATTCCTTGATTTGATCTGCATATTACATATATGTTTTAAACTTGCATGTGTTGTGTCTTCTTGATCAATACTGAGAACAATACTGTGAACCTTGTTGACATTGTTGTGTGTCCAATGTATGCTGTGGTGTGATTTTTGACTCGAACTTGTACATTTTATGTATAAGAAAATGGCTACTACTAAATTTGAGGTTGCACAATTCGATGGAAAAATTGATTACAATATGTGGAGTCAAAAGATGAAAGCTATACTGATGCAAATGAGATGTGTTAGGGCTTTAGATGACACTTGGCCTCAAGACATGAACCCTACTAGGAAGGCTGAATTCGAAGAGATAGCCTGGAGTACTATTTTCTTGTATCTGTCTAAGAATGTTATAAGAACTATTGGTGAAACTAAGACAACTTCTGAACTGTGGACCAAATTAGAAAAACAGTATGTGACAAAAACCATCCTTAACAAATGTTATCTGTTAAAACAACTCTTTTCTTTTAAAATGGACCCTTCCACGGACTTGGATAATAACTTGAATAGGTTTACAAAATTGACTCAAGATCTTACCAACTGTGATGAAAAACTTTCACAAGATCAATTGGCTGTGATCTTGTTGAACTCCATTGGTGATAGATATAAAGATATCAAGGTTGCCTTGGAATATGGCAGGGATGAACTTACTACAGAAATAATAATTAATGCCCTAAAAAATAAGGCCCTTGAAATAAAATCTGAAATAGAAGAAACTCATAGTGGGGATACTTTAATAGCAAAAGGAAAAGGCTTTAGTAAACCTAACTATCACTCAAAAGTTTCATTTGAAACTAAACAAAAATAGGGTGATAAGGGAAAGTCTAAAAACAAGGCCAAAGGAAAGAAATGTTTTTATTGTGGAAAACAGAGTCATTTTATTAAAGACTGTTATAAAAAGAAAAATGAGACAAAAGAAAAGAAATATGAAGTTGGGGATGCAGCCTTAGTGTATAACAAAGATAAAAATGAAGATGGCCTAGTCCTTGTTAATGGGGACAAGAGACTAAGTGATGAATATATCATTGATTCAGGTTGTTCCTTTCATATGTGCCCTAATAAGAATAGTTTTCTCAAAATTGAAAAAACTACTGGTGGGCTAGTCATAATGGGTAACAATATGACATGTAAAGTAAATGGAATAGACACTATAAAATTGCTACTTGATAATGGGAAGGTCTTATTTCTAAAAGGAACTAGATATGTGCCTGAACTTGAGAGGAATCTAGTATCTCTAGGAATGTTGGATAATATAGAGTTTAACATAAAATTGGGTCATGGACATATTGAAATTCTTAGGGGAAATGATTTAGTCATTAGTACCCCTAAGAGACATGAAATTTATTTCCTTAAAGCTAAACCTTTACTTGGCCTAACTGCTACTGCTTTATCTGAAAATTTTTCTTTTGCAAAATTATGGCATGAGAGACTTGGCCACATTGGCAAGAAAAGTCGAAAGGCTTTAGAAAACAAAGGGATTTTTGGAAAACAAAATCTTGGTAATATTGGTCATTGTGAACAATGTGTGATTGGTAAACAAGTTAAACTTCCTTTTCTGCCTGGAACTCACAAAACTAAACAAATTCTAGAGTACTTACATGCTTATTTGTGGGGACCTGCATCTGTGTGCACTCTTTCAGGGTTTAAATATTATCTTTTGATCATTGATGATTTTTCAAGAAAATTTTGGATTTTCTTATTAAAATCTAAAGATGAGACTTTTTCAGTCTTTAGGGACTGGAAAACACAAATAGAAAATTAAATCGATCACAAGATAAAAATATTATGAACAGACAATGGTTTGGAGTTTTGCAATCATGAGTTCAATAACTTCTGTAAAGAACATGGTATATAAAGACATCTCACTGTTACCTATACACCTCAACAAAATGGCATACTAAAAGAATGAACGGAACCTTACTAAATAAAATTAGATGCATGCTTTTAAGTTCTGGTTTGCCAAAAATATTTTGGGGTGAAGATGTATAAATAGCTGCATATTTAGTTAATAGAACACCCACTTCTGCCCTAAATTTTGAAGTACCTGAATCAGTATCGACTAAAAATTCTATTGATTATTCACATTAAGCAACACACCAAAATATTGGAAAACTAGAACCAAGATCACTTAAATGTGTTTTCTTGGGTTATAGTGAAAATGTGAAGGGGTATAGACTGTAGGTTAAAAGTGAGAAAGGGTATAGGGTGATTGTTAGGAGAGATGTTGTCTTTAATGAATCCCTTATGCCATGCCTAGAAGGAAAACACAATTTGACTTCTGATGATATACAAATTGAGGTGGAGCCTTCTAAGGTTGAAAGAAAAACAAATGTACCTGTTGAACCAGAAATGATTAATGCAGAAAATGAATCTGAAAATGAAACTGAAAATAATCTGCATAATAACACCAATGACCAGATTGAAAATCCAACCTATCCCATTGAAGAATATCAATTAACTAGAGATAGGGAAAGAAGGCAGACTAGACCACCTGCAAGATATGATTCAGATGATTTTGTTTCATTATTTACCTATCAGGAACAAACTGAAAATGAGCCTAACACTTATGAAGATGCCATAAACTGCAAAGACTCTAAGCATTGGATAACAGTTATGGAAGACGAAATGAGTTCACTTCTTAAAAATAAAACCTGAAAATTAGTTGAGAAGCCAAGAGGTCAAAAGTTTATAGACTGTAAATGGATTTATAAAATAAAAGAAGGTGAAGGGGGAAATAATAGTCTTAGGTATAAGGCTAGGTTAGTTGCAAAGGGATTTACACAAAAGGAAGGAGTAGATTACACTAAAAAAATTTCTCCTGTAGCTAAATATACAACAATTAGATGTTTACTCGCCTTAGTTGCTCAATTTGGATGGGAACTTGATCAGTTGGATGTTAAGACTGCTTTTCTTTATGGATATCTGGATGAAACAATTTATATGAAACAACCAGTTGGGTTTGTGAAAGGAAATCCAGAAAATGTTGTATGCCTGTTAAAGAAGTCCCTGTATGGCCTGAAACAGGCCCCTAGGCAGTGGTACAAAAAATTTGATTCTTTTGTATTGAAACTTGGTTTTCAAAAGAGCAATTATGATACATGTTTGTATTGTAGAGGTAAAGGAGGTAAACATTCTCTTTATCTTGTACTTTATGTGGATGATATATTGCTTGCAAGTTGAGATAAATCTGAAATTGAATATATTAAGCAACAACTTAAATCTGAATTTGACATGAAAGATCTTGAAAATGCTAAAAAGATTCTTGGCATACAAATTTATAAAGATAAAGATAAAAATATGTTATTTCTCAATCAACATGATTATGTGATAAAGATTCTGAAAAAATTTAACATGTTTGACTATAAATCTGTGTCTCTGCCTCTTGCAAATCATTTTAAGCTAACCTCTGATCTCTGTTCCAAAACTTTTGAAGAATCTGATAAAATGTCAAAAATACCTTATGTAAATGTTATTGGTTCTGTGATGTACTTAATGGTATGTACTAGACCTGATCTTGCTTTCAGCATTAGCATATTAAGTAGGTTTATGAGTAACCCTAGGGAAGAACACTGGAATGCTTTAAAATGGCTCTTAAGATACTTAAAGGGTACTGTAAACTTGGGTCTTGTGTTTAAAATGAACAAAGAAGGAGTAACCTTAAAGGGATTTACTGATTCTGACTTTGCTGAAAATAGGGACAATAGGAAATCAACTTCATCCTATTTCTTTACCTTCATCCTATTTATCCTCAACTGAAGCAGAATACATTGCTGCCTCTAATGCTTTTAAAGAAGGAATATGGTTAAGTGGATTACTTATGGAACTTAGAATTGTTGATGAAAATGCAACATTATATTCTGATAATCAAAGTGCCATACACCTTATTAAAAATCTCATGTATCATGATAGGACTAAACATATAAACATTAAATATCACTTTATTAGAGACATTATTTCAAAAGGTGTTTTGAAAATTGGTAAAGTACCTACTCAATATAACCCATCCGATATGGGAACAAAGATAATACCTTTGAACAAATTTTAAAACTGTTTGAAGTCATTTTCTATTGATACTATGTGATAAAACTGCAGGTACTTGGAGCAAATGAAAGGAGAAAGTGATATTATCTACTGGCTGCACTAAAGCAGAAAATATGGAGCAAAGTGGAGATTGTTGAGACTCGAACCCTGTTATTTGTGCTCCCATATTTTCAGCTAACAAAACGTGTTTTGAGAACACGCCTTTATAAATGGTATTCTGCCTGATGATGGCACCTGGCTTAATTCCCACCGTTGGATGAAGGGTTTACGCTCTGGTGATATAAATAGGATGGACTGTTCGTTTGGCTTAGTGACTTTTCATTTTTGTGTGACTCTTGAGTGAGGTTCGAGAGAGTTCTTCGTCTCTCTCGAGTTAGGGGTTTCAGTCTTCCCTATTTTCTATAATCGATCATCTCATTCGATGTTTTGGAAGATTATTAATCACTGTATATTGATCTTTTCTTGAGTGAAACTTAGAGTTCTCATGTGTTGAGATTAGGAATGTGGTATGTTGATTCAGTGTGAGTCTGAGGTAGATCTGTGGTTCCTTTTGAAGAGATAAGTCTCTTTCTTGTGTATTCTTATAGTGATTAAACTATGTAACCTTCGATTGCCTGTTTTTGGGGCTTTAGTGCAACCGAGCAATATCCACTTCGATTGGATGCTCAACAGGGGATTAGGTGCTTGTCACTGAACCTGTGGGATTTCGTCCGAAAAATCTTGTTGTGTTCTTTATTTTCTGCAAGTTTAATTTCTGTTTTGAACTTGATTGTATCTTGCAATTAATGTGTGGGTTTTTTGGCCCCCTTTCATTTCCTAATAATTGTTGTACACACAAGTCACATGAATTGCGTTCATTTTTCCTCCAGCAGTTTGAGGAGAAAACGTCCTATATATTTCTAGGGGTATTGTTCATCTACATGTAGCACAATGAGCCCCCTATTGAATCGTTGCAATGGATGTTCAATCTCGAAGAGAAGGAAAAGATCTTCGAAAAGTAGATTTTTATGATCCACTATACATACCTAAATGAAATGCAATATGATGGCATCATGATGTCAAAGTACACAATCTAATAGATCTTCGTATAAAGTAATTAGACCATAGTCTCTTACCGTAAAAGTAAATGCATTTGCAGCAACACCAACTATGAGAAATCCATCAAAAACTTCTTGTAACAATATCAAAGAAAAGAATGAGGTTAAAAAAAAAGAAGGTATGGTACGAAAATAAATAGATCCACTTCATCGTATTATATTTGTTCGATACACTGTTGTCAATATAAATGTTGAGAAAAGATTGCGACAATTTGACAATGAAATAATATTATCTTTGTTTCATTGCACGAGATCGAGAATTATTATATCACCAAGGTAATGTTCCATCATCTTGCTAGTTCTTTTCATGAGACACAGGAGAATTTATTCTAGAAGCTGAATAATTGTTGAAACTAAGGGTCCATTTGATTGCAAAAATAAAATTTGAATGAAAAGAAAACAAATTCCAGGAAAATGAATTATCTAGAAATTGTTTTTCTGAAAATTGTAAATTATTGTGTTTGATTGATATAATTTTCTACGCGAAAAATGTTGAAATAAAAGTATTTTTTTGTGTTCGTTTGACTATGTTTTACATGAAAATTGTCAATTAAAGGGATATATTTTACTGATATTGGGGATGAAATTTGTTTTCATTGTTTAAAAAAATAAAAAATTCATGAAAATTATCTATCTTTTGGTGTTCGTTTAACTTTGTTTACATGAAAATTGACAATTAAAGGGAAATAAATAAATATATATATATATATATATATATATATATATATATTTTTTTTTTTTTTTTTTTTTTTTTTTTTTTTTTTTTTTTAATATATTTTGTTTTTTTTTTTTTTTGGGAAATTGGATAGGAAA
>NC_036239.1:7841695-7851044 GCF_002742605.1 Olea europaea var. sylvestris
TTTTATTTTTTTTTTTTTTTATTTTTTTTTTTATTTTTTTATTTTTACAATAATTCTTAAAATTTGTTTCCATTACCAAAATAAATAAATAAACGAAAAAAATGCTACAGTAAACCAAAAAATGAATTCTCACCATTTTGGTGAGAATTAAAATTCCTCCAAAACATGGAAAATGTCCATGTCGCATGAAAATGTGGAATTCGTTTCCCACGAAAAATTTCACCTATCAAACACATGAAAAGTTCGAAAATTGTATTGATTTTCCATTTTCCATGGAAAATGGGAATCCATCAAACAAGGCCTAAGTGAAACCCTCACAGAGGTTCATGTACAAAGAATGGGATTCCGACAATTCAATGTAGTCGAACTCTCATGTTGATCCAAATGAATCATCCTTTTCACGGATGTTATTAGGCAATAGGAGAGCTCAAGGGCAAGTGTTACGTGTTGTTCACCCTTCCGCCACTAGAAACAGCATTTTCCGGTCAACTTGCATGAGCTAGTGAACAACAAGATATTAGATTTCATAGCGTCCAATTCCCGTTTTCAATCCATGACCAATATGTGCTCAAAGCTTCCTTTGTAATTCTATGGATATTGAGGAATATTCAACAAGACATTTTGAGAATTGTATGATGCTATCTTTGTTCCTTCCGTTTGAAGAAATGAATGATCCCAAAAAATCGATCTCTCTTAATTGTTAAACCTCTTTGATTGAGCGCCAAATGATGAGCTATCATGCACTCTTTTAAGGGTGTCTGCTTTTAAAACAAACCTCATGACTTCCTGAGCACCTCTCATTCCTTTATCACTAAACGATCATTCCTGGACCTTAATTGGAGATCTGGACTGTTCCCTTCTCCAGGATGAAGCTTATATCCCATCATCTCCCTGTTCGTGGTGTCTTTCCTAAAACTTATTCAAAAAAAATCTTTACGCATCATATATAGGGATAAAAAGAAATGGAATAAGTCCTTGTTTGATGTAGATTGAAATAAACTTTTAACAAATTTTATTAAAAGTTGAGAAAATGTATGATTGAAAAATTCTGGATAATGGTTAAAACTAATTGTTGACTTTGACTTGAGATTAAAAACAAAACCAAATAGGGACTACAATTATTATAGAAGAAAAAAATACAGAAGACAAATAATGATTCAAACGTGATTCGACATTTTTGAACAACGAAACACACAATTTCCATTTCGATTGTAGATGTAACCAACCTACTATTAAGGATATAGGATATGGCAGAAACAAATAATAGAAACCACATCTCATAAAATTTGGAACAACTTTGCATCAAAAAATTTTCATCTCTTTCTATTTCACATGAATGCTAAAATGTGGTGGCAGTTAAAACAAATGTATTTTTTACTAAACATTATTGAAGAGTACAAAGGACAAAATTTTATCATTTTTAGTTCCATAACAGTTAATACTACAGATTCCCCCCTCGCAATCATGCACATTGTAAACACACAAATTAGTTAAAACCACAGGTACAATGTACCAAAACAGACTTCTCTGATATATGGGAACTGTCAAAATATCTACTGCATTAAGCAACATCATCCTCAAAGCAGTAATAGCCTCAAAATCTACTTCTTTGCATTGCTCGATGAATCTAGTTGCGGTTTGACAATACTTAACTGACCTCCATCTTTGTTAGCAACAGTAGCAGCTTTAACCTCATTGCAGTGATTAATAAACTTGCTCAGCTCCTGATCAGTAAAAAGATCCATAAACATCAAACAACAAATATCAGCTTCACAAAAGAGGACAGGAACTCGAGCATCAACATATCATCCATATTGTCAGCTAAAACTTTTGAGTTTCTACACAAACCAGTTCAGAGATTGAATTGCATCATTATTTATTCTCATACCAATTAAAGAAAGAAGCTCTTCAGTGATTTTGCTGGCAAAAGATGGCTTGCTATCATAGACAAAACTGTTATTATCTGCCGACTATCAATCCACCTTTACTCTATAAAATATCGTTGCCAATGCAGTTTAACATATATTTATGCCATATGTTTGGAACAACTAATGCGTCGCAGTCAAAATTCGTTCTCCCGGAACATACCACTTTCACGAAGAACATCAAATATAATAATTATTAGCATACTGAAACTAAATTTAATGATAGTCATATTGGATTAATAAAAGAATAGTCAAATTGTGGTGTGCAAATTGCACTAGAAAATTTCTTATATCACACACATGGTTCAACCATATCAGTACAACAGGCTATAAGGATTTTTGAAGACTAGTTAAAGCAAGACGTATCCTACAGTCCAGGGGACTGAGATAGTGGACATCCATTGAATCTATCATACACATGTATGGTTAAAGAAAGTAAACAAGGAAAACGTGATGAAGGAAAAAGTATGTCAAACTTGATAATTATCATCTGTAGTAGTTCAGAATATTTTCATCACTGACCATTCTCAAATCTCATATAAGAACATATTAGAGAAACTAGCCCATATATATAATAAAAAGCTAGAGAAGCCAATTGGCATGGACCAGTCGGCCTGTCCTGGGCAACACTGCATGGGGTGCGCAAGTTCAGTACCAAGTCAGTACACCAAATGGACCTGGCCAAGCTAAACTTCTAAAATAAATTTAAGCTACCCAAATGAAAATTTTTTAAAGATGCCTCAAGCTTAATTATTTGTCAGAATAACACCATTACACATTAAAAATTGTCATGTGGTACCTTCAACTATTATTTTGAGTGCCACAAATTGAAGAAGTGATGAATAAAAATTATGAGTTCTATGGTTTGTTTTTTTTTTGTTTTTTTCTTTTTTTTATAGTTTTGAGAAAAAACAGGGGTGGTTCATGGTTTGGTTAGAGGGGAAAAACCTCAAAGGACTATTGGCCAACGTTTCAATTCAAACAATTAACTCAAGAAATTTGTAGAGTTAGCCAATCAGGACTGCTTACAATTCAGTCATATACTTTCCTATATCAGTAGTCACTGCTATACTCAAATTTATCAATATCCCAAGCATGCACGGTACATGATAAAGCATCAATATAAATTTTACTTCAACCATTTTCGTAGGATCTAATAGTAGTATACTTTCAAGAATGAGACTTGGAAAAGCAGGAAGATAAAGTTTGTATTCACAGGGAAATTCAATGGCCTTCAAATATCATCTAACATAAATGGAGCATCACTAAATATAAAAAGACATTAGCTAATACATGTCAAACTTCAAAAGCAAACATAGATTAAAGGATAGTTTCAATTTTCAAGTTAACTTCAACGGGCTTAATTTAACCATTGTTTCCATTTTCCATGAATCACATGAAACGGTTCACATCATGAGCAACATAAGAAAGAGTTCAATCTATAAACTCCAGCCTCGTAAAACATCTAATCTCAGAAAAGAAATTTAGACATATTTTTCACATCTATGGATGCAACTAGGCCAAGTTGGTCCATACTATCGCAGCTGAACTTGTAATCTGGAAAGTGCCAGCCCACAGCTGAATTAAATCTACCTCGATTCACCATTTTTCAACCTTATACCACAGTTGAAGGCCACAATTTACCAGCTTTCCCTTGCCCACAGTCCATTTGAGCAGGAATTTTCATACCCTCTTTGATTTAGGCATTGAAATAAAAAAAATGGAATGGCCATTGTCAGCCAAATCATCCTTGAGATGGAGGCCTTTTAAGACGCTAAGCAACAATTCCTCAGTTTTTTTCCCAAAATCAAAACTATAATACAAACCCCTGACCATTTCTTCACTTTCAAAACTATAAAACAAAGATCTTGTTGCAATCTTATTCATTGCTGATTCACTTCTATTTATCAAGTTCAGTTGTATTGCTAATGAAGAACAATTGGAAGAAGATAGATTTTAACAGTAAACTGTAGTGTCTACAAACCGTACTTCCAATAAATTATAAACTTGAAGTATTTTTCTTAGTACTTTCCATTTTGATAGATTGAACTTATTTTCACAAATTTGGGAGAAAAAGCCCAATTCAGCTTGGCCCATGAAGGGGTTTATTTATTAAAAAGCCTTTCTGAATGTTATATCTAGTCGAGTATAGCATACAAAAGATGCCCTTATGTTATCATTCTAGAAGCATGTTTGGCTGGGCTTATGAATTGTCAAACTATCTTATAAGCCCAGCCAAACATACAGCTAAAATCGTCGGATGACTAATTTCACGGCCTATATCACATTAAATCATAATTTCAGCCCAGCAAACTTATCCAAACCTAAAAGTAATGTTGACCAAATGATTTACCAATTTACCCTCTTATACTCATTTATCATCCAAGCAACCTACATTAATTAACTATTAACATCAATTTCACATTACGTGTTGATTCTTATTTGTAATTAACATACGAAAATGACCAGCCCAAATATTACATTGTAACATGGGTAGCTAAATTGATACCACAATTTCTTTTAAGCCTACAACATTTTAATTGCATTTATGGTCCTTAAAATTTTTGCTTATTGACATAATTATGTCCCCACTTTTCTCATCGCATTGTTACTATCAACCTTTCACTAATTAGCACATCTTGTCCCTGCTAACAGTTTACGTCCAAAAATTGTGTTATGAGGTTACAAAAAAAATTATTGTCCAATATTTTTAAGCAAGGAAAAAAAAATGCACCTAAATATTTGCCCTTATTTTGAAGGACACAAGCAGGATTTTTGGGAAAAAAAGAAAAAAATCTTCAGGTGTAGTATGTGTTAATTATAGAAGATTGTGAGTAACAATGCGATTAAAAATAGTTGGAGAAATAAGTGTGACAATAACTAAAAGGTAAGGACATTTAATGCAATTATAATGTGGTGTGAATATAATTACCCTTAAAGATGGTTCAATGGTTTTAATTTATGGTACAATTATAATTTTTATCATGAAAGAATTCCTAAAAAATTTTGGGTTTTGCTTTATATTTTCATTTAAACACTATGCGGACATAATATGTAATTTGACAACTACTAACCGCTAATAAGCTAATGCAGGTCATCCCAAATATATGAGCTTATTGCACTTGCGAGCACATGACATCCAATTATGTGAACTTTTTAAAAATAAGATAGCTGAATCTTATAAGCCCCAGCCAAACATGCTCTAGACAATCCGGCATAAGGCAATCATAAATTAAGCCCAGTCCAATTGCCCAATAAAACTGTTTTAACTTGAAAATCAAAGAAGAAACACCTGAACCATGAATTTGACATGGAGCCGAACAACTAGCGAAAAAATTAGGGATTACGTGACTAATATTCACTGAAGGTGCATGAAATGTTTTCCCCCACAGCCTTCTGGACACAGCATAAACATTCTATGGTAGTACAAGCATATCTCACATCATCGAATGAAATTCAGAAATAATGCTAATTTCTTTACATCGATTCCAAAAAATTCTTTACTTAATCATTTATGTAATAACATAATTTTACTCATCCCACTTTTTTGTTTCATATACATTTACATGCACTTTAGCTCCACTCACGGATTTTTCTTCTGTAGATACAAGGTAATTGGCAACATAAAATTTGTCTTCAGAGAAATTAAACTAGATATCACTACTCAAAACTACAAAAAAATTAGTGATTTAAGAACTTAAAGCAAGAACTTGATACATACTTTCCAAAATTAAACAAAAGTGAAAGCGCAAAGCTTACCCGGTCAGCATCCATCTCTTTTGTCACCTTCGAGGGCTTCACCACTTTCTTCCCTTCAATTCAATCAAAACAATACATTAGAAACAGAAAAATTCAACACCCCCCCCCACCATTTATTTCTCTGCGTGATATTGAAATTGCGTTACCTTTGCGTGTTTGAGAGAGCTTTCCATGGCGATTTGGAGGGATAGATTTCTTTTTCTGTTGGCCTTTGAAAAGATTTCCCTTTTGCGTCATTTTTTGTTCGTCTATGTTTCAATTTGATTTTCAGGAAGCGGCTCTTTGAGTTCTAGGGTTTTGCTTGAGCTCTTATTGAAGTTTGAACACTTTTATATTTATTTCAGTATCAGTCCTCAACTTATTGCTCAAGTAGCGAGCAAGTTCATTCTCAAACTCTATAGATGCAAAATTAATCCCCAAGATGGGCATTCAAATCTATGTTAAATGGCAAAAAAATTATGTCTCACTTAATTTTAAATTTTATGAGAACTCGTCTAAGCCCCTTTTGACCCCCATTACCTGAAAATGAAAATGGGGGAATAATATTTTTTAGAAAAATGAGTGATTGAAAAATAAAGAAAATTTTTCGATTTAAGTGTAACATTATTTTATGGAAAATTGTGTAGTTGAAAATAGGAGAAAGAAAAATGAAATGTAATGTAATTTAATTTAATGAGGATCAAACAGAGGCTAAATTGAGAAATGAGTAGGAGTGGACATGGTTCCAATTAGTTCTGGTTCTAAGAGAACTGAACCAAACCATAAACCATTAATTTTCTTGATAATAGAACCAAATGATTTTTCTAAAGGTATGGAACCAAACCAAACCGATCCATTCGATTTTGGTTTGGTTTGGTCTGATTCTAGTTCTTACTTAAATTTTTAGACTTACGTCACATCCATAAGTTAATATATACTTAGGCTATGTTTGAATAATATTTTTTCAAAAAAATACATTCTTGAACAGTGATTTGACACATTTTCTACTAATATGCTATTCAACAATATATTCTTAGAAATATAATGTAGCTCAAACAACTGCTTAAATAAAAAATATAAGCATAAAAAATTTAACAAGTTCAAATTATCAATCATCAAGATTTCAAAAGTTCAAACTAACAAACAAAATATAAACAAATGCTTCTTTGCTAAAAGTTAATAATATCAAGTTTCATAATAGAAACTTAGCCCTTATCATCCAGACAATCTTTAATCGTTTAATACTCCACTGCTTTGTTTGAGGGATATGCAGGGTAATGTTTGGGATTCTTAAGGGTTTGAATTTAGAGTAATACCCTTAATGGGCCGAACAAAGATAATGGCTATTGGAATAGCTTCAATTAATACAAGATTAGATTCATATAAAAATAAAATTATAAGTTAAGCTTGGTTCTTGGTTTGGTTCTCGATTCTAGAACTAGAACCAAACTTGAACCAGAATCAATTAGTTCTAGATACGAAGAACCAAAATCATTCATTTTTTATTTTTTTATTTTTTTGTGTGGAATCGAACCGAATCGAACCGCTCAATTTGGTTTGATTTGGTCTGGACATTTTGTCCACCCCTAAAAATGAGACTATTATGTAACTATAATAAAAAGTTGAAAACTAACTTGTTCATTTTTAAGCTTGGAGACTATCTTATATTATATAGGCACTAGAATCGAAGAGCTAACAATACTTCTGCAGTTTTATGTCGACATTAGAGATTCTCTATCTATAAATAATATCTTATGTATAATAGAGAATATTTTTAAATTTAGATGTTAAAATTTTTTGTATACTCCAACAATATTATCTATTTGAATAATGCTATTTAATATCATTAGGATTGCAACTTCAATTTAGGTGGTACTAGATAATAGGTTAAATAAAATGTGAAATTAAACTAGTCATTTAATTCCACTTATCATTTAATACTACATCAACGTAACCTAAACTGAGGTTGTAATCTTAGTGGGGCTAAATGACATTACTCTATCTATTTTGACTCTTCATTTTTTTAAAGAAATATTTACTGATTTCTATTCATCTCTTATTAACATATTTTTTTTAATATGTGAAGCAAAATTTCATCAACCAACAAAAAAATAAAACTACCACACTTTCTTTTTGCCGCCTTACTAATATGTAAAGGAATCTCGAAATGGTGATGTACAAATAGCATTATTCTAAAAATATAGCGCATCAAATAAAAATTGTAATATGATTAATTTCTAAACTATTGCATATACGTAATTGGGAAAAAATTGTAAGATTGGACAGTACTTTATTTATTTATTATTATTTTTTTGGGGTTTTGAAGTTTTGTTCCAGAATTATTATAGATGTATATTCTAATGTATATTATAGATGACTTTTTTTTTTATGTGTCAAAATCTAGTCAGTGATGTGAAAGGGTGTGTTGACACATAAAAATTCAGCCCAAATCGAACAGCCCAGAGAGTGAAGCCCAATTGGAAGATCTCCAAATCAGATAGCCCAAAGAACGAAATCCAATTGAACGAATCAAGGTGAATGCCCAAATAAGGGGTCCAATAGTACGGTAACGACATCGTCCAAATTTGCAAGTCGCTCAGAGTCTGAACGAATAGAGTGACATACGGTCGTCCAGAGTCTCGCCCAAATCTTCAAGTCGCCCAAGGTATCAACAAACACAACGCATTATGATACAGTTATTGAGGCAGTTGCTAAAGTAACTTTTATCACGTTCCACGACTCAAGGGGTTCAATCGAAAGCGGTTGAACGATGCAAGATAATGGCAGCAGTTAAAAGGACAGTTTCATGACAAATGGCCACTACAAAGAAAGTGGGTAGTTATAGGGCGATCAAGCAGTTTTTTAGAGCAGTTAATCACAAAGGGATCGCCTATGAAGTATAAAAGGGAGAAAGAACTTAGAAGCAAAGGATCGAATCCAAAACTCTCGAACAGAGAATATGTAATTTTCATTCCTTTAGCTTTTAGACTTAAACATTTCCTTTCTGTAACTCGTGTGCTTGCGCCCCTTGGAGGCACGTTGTTTTCCGTTTCCAATTGTAAAGTTCATCGCCAATAAAAAGAACACCCCTTTTGGGACTTTGTCTCAAGAGGTTTCGTCCCTTACACAATTGTCTGATCCTCTTTAATTGTTAGCGAATTAACACGCGCGAAACAAATTTGGCACGCCCAGTGGGACAGTGGTGTTAGGTGTTGAAAGTGCAAAAGGAGAAACAGTATGCCTCAAAAATCCGACAAGGAAGGAGCAAGTCAGGGAGGAATCCAGTCTGTAATCGAGCGATATGAGGAGCAACATGCCTCTCCACGAACAGATGGACAAAATCAGAGCAGTAACAGTCGTTACGAACCAATGACGGAGCTGAGTCCTCGAACCATGCGTGCATTGCTTGGAGAACTCACGCAAGACGTCGTTGAACAGGTAAATCTTCGAAATATTCATAACATGGAAAGATTTACACAAAGTGGTAATACACACTATGACAATATGGCCAAACAACTAAAGACGTTGAATGAAACAATGAACAAGTTAGTGGGCCAAATATGTCAACCGGCTATACCTCTTACAAGTCACTTTCAAACTAGGACGATCGTAGGACATAATCCTTCAGTCCCAAATCCAAGTCAAGGGGTAGAACCACTTTCTGGCGCCGCTACTTCAAATCAAGG
>NC_036239.1:7852245-7852503 GCF_002742605.1 Olea europaea var. sylvestris
ATTGAAGAGGAAATTGATCTAGAAGCAGAAAGGAAAAAGAGAGGAGTATCGCGCAATACTCTGTTTAAGCAACTACATCAAGAAGGAGTCCGCGAAGTAGACTTATTGGGGGAGCCATCTGGGCGTCCTTTCGATTTCTACGTACTGTATGGGACACCCAAAAGGAAGAAGAGAGTGCCTCGCTCTGAGAAGTATGGGTCACCTCCAAAAATAATACCTCCTCCCACAGGTTGGATAACTGATGAGGAAGCAAAAATG
>NC_036239.1:7852647-7854947 GCF_002742605.1 Olea europaea var. sylvestris
AGAAATAGAGGCTGCCGAAAAGGTTGTTTTTAAACGGCCAGCCATGAAGTTGACAAAACACCTGAGGCCATTATACGTTAAAGCTCTAGTTAACGGTGTCCCAGTGGCAAAAGTGCTTGTCGACAATGGAGCAGCTATAAACACCATTCCATCCAGAATGATGAGAAAGCTCGCAAAGACAGAGGGTGATATGATTCCTACAGAAGTCATCCTCACCAGCTTCAATGGAGGAGTAACTTCAGCTAAGGGAGTTATGCCATTGGACATAACTGTAGGAACGACTACTAGGACCACGGTCTTCTTTGTAATAGATGGTCCTACTAGTTACAACGTGCTCTTAGGAAGGGATTGGATACACGGAAGTCAATGTATACCCTCGCCGCTCCATCAATGCCTGATTTTTTGGAATGACAAAGGCGAAGCAGAAGTGGTGCAGGCCGATCATAGGCCTTTCGTCACAGAAGCAAACTCAGTGGAAAAATTTATGTACGAAGTAAACTATGGACCTGTCAGAGTGGTGCAAGACGGGGAAGAAACTCAAGTTGTCGCACAAAGCGAAGAACCATTCTCAGTGGACGCACTCACTGAGATGTTCAAACAAATGAGGCCAAATATAGTGGCCTTAGGAGAGCCAGTGATTGGCAAAAGGATAATCAAGGAATCTTGAATGGATTCTGAATTGCAAAAGCAAATGGCCGATATTCAGGCCTTCAAAGCCAGACTGATGGTTTTCAATAAGGAATGCAATGACAAAGCAAAGGAAGAGACTGCCCTAAAAGTGTTGAAGGACAAGTTGGCAGTATTCGAGTTAGAGCAAAGCCTTGGCCGAGAAGTCAACAAAGTGGACTGATTGGAAGAGGAAGTACTTATGAAAGAACTGGACGACGAAGTGATGCGGATTGCCAAGCCTGGATACGCTCAAGCACAAGACCCTCTGATCAAAGTAAATATTGGCAATGAAGGAGAAGATCACCCAACGTTCATCAGCCAGATGCTCGACCAAGAGGTTAGTAACAAATTAATCGCTTTGTTAAAAGAGTACAAAGATTGTTTTGCTTGGGAATATGAACAAATGCCTGGTTTAGATAGAGACTTGGTGGAACATAGGTTACCGACTAAGCCTAATTTTAAACCTCATAGGCAACCTCCTAGGCGTTTTGCTCCTAATGTACTCGCTGAGATTAAGAAAGAGATAGAGCGATTATTGAAAGCAGGTTTTATAAGAACAGCCAGATATGTTGAATGGTTGTCGAATATTGTGCCAGTATTAAAAAAGAATGGTAAACTAAGGGTGTGTATAGACTTTAGAAATTTGAACATAGCTACGCCCAAAGATGAGTATCCAATGCCCACGGTGGATTCTTTAGTAGATTCAACTGCTGGACATGTCATGTATTCTTTCATGGATGGGTATTCAGGATACAATCAAATTTATATAGCCGAAGAAGACATACACAAAACTGCCTTTAGATGCCCTGGCTCTCTAGGATGTTTCGAATGGGTGGTCATGCCTTTCGGCCTAAAAAATGCAGGGGCAACTTATCAAAGGGCAATGAATTTAATTTTTCACGACATGATAGGCAAGTTTGTTGAGGTGTATGTGGACGACATAGTAGTTAAATCTATTAAAGAAAAATACCATTTCGAACAGTTAAAATGTTCGTTTGAACGAATGAGGCAATATAAGCTAAAGTTGAATCCCTTGAAGTGTGCATTTGGTGTTAATGCAGGGAATTTCCTTGGTTTTTTGGTACACAAGAGAGGGATTGAACTTGATAAAAACAAAGCGAAGGCCATCTTAGAAGCTAAACCACCTAGCAATAAAAAGGAGTTGCAAAGGTTTCTAGGCCAAGTAAATTTTTTAAGACGCTTCATTTCTAACTGTGCAGGGCGAACTAAAGTTTTTTCACCGCTATTAAAGCTGAAAAATCAAGACGAATTCGTCTGGAAAGAAGAACATCAAAAGGCTTTTGAAAGCCTGAAGACATATCTATCAAGTCCACCAGTATTGGTGTCACCAATCCAGGGACGGCCAATGAAAGTATATGTATCGGCTGAAAAGGAATCAATAGCTGGAATGGTCGCACAGGAAGACCAATTTGGTGAAGAAAGGGCAATTTAATATTTAAGTAGACGGTTAACGAAATTTGAATGTAATTACTCTGCTGTTGAAAAATTGTGTCTAGCACTGTATTTCACATGTACAAAATTAAGGGCTTATTTACGGCCCGTAACCGTTTATTTAATTTCTAAGGTAAATTTAGTCAAATACATGTTCTCGCGCCCTATTTTACACCAAA
>NC_036239.1:7858459-7859255 GCF_002742605.1 Olea europaea var. sylvestris
CTTTCGGCCTAAAAAATGCAGGGGCAACTTATCAAAGGGCAATGAATTTAATTTTTCACGACATGATAGGCAAGTTTGTTGAGGTGTATGTGGACGACATAGTAGTTAAATCTATTAAAGAAAAAGACCATTTCGAATAGTTAAAATGTTCGTTTGAACGAATGAGGCAATATAAGCTAAAGTTGAATCCCTTGAAGTGTGCATTTGGTGTTAATGCAGGAAATTTTCTTGGTTTTTTAGTACACAAGAGAGGGATTGAACTTGATAAAAATAAAGCGAAGGCCATCTTAGAAGCCAAGCCACCTAACAATAAAAAGGAGTTACAAAGGTTTCTAGGCCAAGTAAATTTTTTAAGACGCTTCATTTCTAACTGTGCAGGGCGAACTAAAATTTTTTCGCCACTATTAAAGCTGAAAAATCAGGACGAATTCGTCTGGAAAGAAGAACATCAAAAGGCTTTTGAAAGCCTGAAGACATATCTATCAAGTCCACCAGTATTGATGTCATCAATACAGGGACGGCCAATGAAAGTGTATGTATCGGCTGAAAAGGAATCAATAGCTGGAATGGTCGCACAGGAAGACCAATTTGATGAAGAAAGGGCAATTTATTATTTGAGTAGACGGTTAACGAAATGTGAATGTAATTACTCTGCTGTTGAAAAATTGTGTCTAGCATTGTATTTCACATGTACAAAATTAAGGGCTTATTTACGGCCCGTAACCGTTTATTTAATTTCTAAGGTAAATTTAGTCAAATACATGTTCTCACGCCCTATTTTACACCAAAGGGTAGG
>NC_036239.1:7860848-7861573 GCF_002742605.1 Olea europaea var. sylvestris
CGCTCAATCCAACGGACAAGCAGAATCCTCCAACAAGATTCTAAAAAATATCATCAAGAAGATGATAGACGAAAATGCCAGAAATTGGCACGAGTATTTGAATAAGGATTTATGGGCTTATAGAACATCACCTCGGTCAAGTACCAAAATTACTTCTTTCCAACTTGTTTATGGACAGGAGGCCGTTTTGCCTATGGAAATCAACGTGCAATCAATTCGAGTGTGCTTACAACATAAGTTGAATGATGATGAGTATGCCGAATCGCTAGTTCAAAATTTATTAGGTTTAGATGAATTGAAGTTGGACGTCTTGGATAGGTTGCAAGTTCAAAAGTAAAGAATGGCTAAATTTTATAATAAAAAAGTCATAGCCAAGTCGTTCAGCCTGGATGAACTAGTTTGGAAGACGATTCTTCCTTTGGATACCAAGGATCCAAAGTACGGGAAGTGGTCGCCCAATTGGGAAGGTACAAAATAAACAATGTATTGCCTAATGGAGCATACCACTTGGAAGATTTAGATGGCACCAATCACGTAAGATTCATTAATGGCAAGTATTTGAAAAAATATGTTCCTTCTTTATGGGAATGCGAACAGATAAAAACGTAACCAAACATTCTGGACGATCAAAAAATAATAAAGACAGAGCGAAATACGTTCAAATAAAGTTCTTTATTACCAAACGTTCATTACAAGAATATAAAAGATACAGGTAATAGGCGTGT
>NC_036239.1:7861674-7862996 GCF_002742605.1 Olea europaea var. sylvestris
TGCAGTGGTGGAATTGACGAGTGAGAGGGTGTACTGGCCTCACCACCTTCCTAAATGCATCGCTGCAATAGCGAGCAAATAGGCTGAGAAACACTCTCAGCAAGCAAGCAGAGAAGCACTCTCAGCAAGCAAAATGGCCCATGAGCAGCCCAATAATTGCCTTCCATCATTGACTCCTTGTGAAGAACAAAGAGACGATGGGAAGAACTTCTCAGGTAAAAATTTCGCTGCGGGCCAAAAAACATTTCCTATACCTCCCATACCAAAGGTGACATCAAAGTAAATATAAGGCGGACGGACTAAACAGTCCATTTTCGGATCAGATTGATCGTCAGAATGCCAAGAAATGGCAGCAAATTGGTTTCGAATAAGAAAATGAGGAGATGAAGATAGAGTAAGAAAAATGCTAAACATTTATAAGGGGGTGAAGATGAAGAGACAGAATATGAACAGCCACATTTCTGTCTAATAGACGGAATTAAATGGCCCTAAGTCTCGGGAATAGCAATGGGAATATCAAAAGGGAATGAACAAAATTCTTAATGCAAAGCAGTTAAATGCTTAAAGAATTGATGATTAGAAAATAAACAGAAGAGACAGAATATGAACAGCCACATTTCTGTCTAATAGACGGAATTAAATGGCCCTAAGTCTCGGGAATAGCAATGGGAATATCAAAAGGGAATGAACAAAATTCTTAATGCAAAGCAGTTAAATGCTTAAAGAATTGATGATTAGAAAATAAACATCAAATAAATGCACAAGAAATTAATGTTCATTAATAAGGGACAAAAGTACAAAAAAGAAAAGACATCGTGTGTCTTAATTACAAACTACCCCATAAGGAACGAATTCGTTCCCTAAGTTTTTCCCAATCCTCGTTCTGTCGGGAGGAAGTGATGTTCAATTCAGCCGCAACGTCATCATCATCAACCTCCAGCTTTTTGTACTGTTCGACCAAGGATTTAGTTCGCTCAATTCCCTGAGAGGCGTTGCGCTTTTTAGCAGCCATCCTCGCCCTGCAATCGTCCATTTTGGCTTGAAGTTCCCTCATCTGAGCAGCCAAGTTAACCATCAAGGAGTCTTCAATCATGACTTCGGAAGAGATTTCTTGCAACTCGTCCTTAGCCTTGTTGATCTCCAAGCACAGAGATTCTTTCTCGGCTACGGCTCGAAGATATTGAGTACGCTTGGCCTTTAGTTTAGCATTCTTGGCCAGCATAGTAAGGACCTCGGAGTGAATGACCTTCAACGTCGCTTTAAAGTCGGCAGAAAGATTGAGCAACGGAAGCATCAGTGCTTGCTCTAACTTCGCACTCAAG
>NC_036239.1:7865528-7903098 GCF_002742605.1 Olea europaea var. sylvestris
ACGACTCAAGGGGTTCAATCGAAAGCGGTTGAATGATGCAAGATAATGGCAGCAGTTAAAAGGACAGTTTCATGACAAATGGCCACTACAAAGAAAGTGGGTAGTTATAGGGCGATCAAGCAGTTTTTTAGAGCAGTTAATCACAAAGGGATCGCCTATGAAGTATAAAAGGGAGAAAGAACTTAGAAGCAAAGGATCGAATCCAAAACTCTCGAACAGAGAATATGTAATTTTCATTCCTTTAGCTTTTAGACTTAAACATTTCCTTTCTGTAACTCGTGTGCTTGCGCCCCTTGGAGGCACGTTGTTTTCCGTTTCCAATTGTAAAGTTCATCGCCAATAAAAAGAACACCCCTTTTTGGGACTTTGTCTCAAGAGGTTTCGTCCCTTACACAATCGTCTGATCCTCTTTAATTGTTAGCGAATTAACACGCGCGAAACAGGGTGTTAAAACAAATAAATCAAAGGCTATGATAAATGCCACGTGGAATGATGTCAAAGTTCATCCAGATACACCAGCACAAACATAACTTCCTCAGAGGCAAAACGAATGAACATAGTATCAAAAATGGATCAGGCTGCTTTAGCCCATATAAGGTTTTGTGGAACAAATAGACATGATTTATTTTCTCTTCCTAAGACTGCTTTGGTGTGAATGAACCTGATAGTAGAAGGTTTTAAAATATGGCTGAGGATCTCAAAAAAAAAAAAAAATCATTTGTTAAGGGATAAATTTCACATCAGTTAAATATCGAAAAATAAACCAACACACTTGTTGGACTACTTATTTTAATAAAGTTGGCTTTTTAAAATAGAACCTCAAATTTTGTTAGAGCCTTGAAGTTCCAATGAGCGAGACTCAAAAATGAGCAGGCGAACTTCAAGTTTAGTATGTTCAAATGAGCCATCATCTTGTGGGGTATGTCAAGGGATAAATCTCACATTAGTTAAATATCGAAAAATAGACCAAAATTTATAGACTTAAGCTACTTCTCTTGATAAACTTGATCTTTTAAGAAGAAACGCCAAGTTTTAACATCAAGATGTATGTTGTTGAAACCCCTTTGCAACTAACCTAATTTGTAACTTCCAAACGAGGATAAAAAATAGAATTTTATAACCCAATCAGAGCCTACTTACGTTTGTCAAACCAGATTCTAGCCATATAAGGCTTTATGCAACAAACACACTTGACTGGGTTTTTGAACTGCCACTAACGCTAAATTTCACCCTACAGACCCATTTATTTTCCTCCATATTCATATTGAAAAAAAAAATGTAACAAGACTCCAAATATTGTATCTTTCAAAACTTTGAACTCTAGAGCCATGGCATTGACCCACTGTGGATAAAGCAATGCTTATTTGTTGGTTTCAAGGAAGTAGACAAATATGCCTACGACTTAGGCAAAAAAATGGCTTTTTTCGATCTGGATAACACGTAATGATCGAACTGTTTGAATGCAATTTCTGATCGCAAAGAGGGAACAACTTGAGATTAATAATTGGACTTGATGATGACTCTTGATTTGGAGAAAATTCTGAGGTAGCTAACTGAAGCAGAGGGAGCAAGCTTCTTCATGGTCTAATATTTCAGATGTGTCATTCTCTATTGGGGACCAATTATGAACAAATAGCTGATTTTGAATTTGATCGGAATCAGCAATATGAGTACAGAATCCATTACCAAAAGAGAACAAGGTTTCAATCAATGTCATACTTGGGGCTAGCTATATATCTCTTACCATTTAAGTTTAAGCATCTACAGCCCTCGTGTCTTATATTGTATCCTAGGAATAACACTGTGAGGCATGAAATCCTACGTATATGCAAACAATTATTCGTGCATAATGCTTTTGGTACACCGGGGTGTCCAAAATGGTGCCGAGGCGCCCCCTTTTGGATACCACTTTGTACCACAAGCATGGTCCATTATTCCTTGTACAGGTATTTTTTTTTTTTTTTTTTTTTTTTTTTTGGGGTAGTGATTTGATCTTTGAGCCGTTGGAAGCTTGTTGTTTTACACGAATTCAACTACATTTGATTGCACAAGTTGAAGAAGAAACGAACTTCTTAAGTCCTCTTTTCTTTTCTAATTACCTTCTGTTTATGTTTAGTCCGCCAGTATTATATGAATCTGCCCATTCGTGGTTGGAAAATACACTTAATCAATGGTTGCATTTCTATGGAAATATGTTTTTGAATCATGAAAAAATTCATTTTAGGCCTTCTTTATACTTAAAATTTTCAGCAATATTCTCAATCATAATTTACGAAGTTTGTTTGTATTTTGCGAATCTGAAAATACTGAATACAAACCTCTCAATTTTGGCTTCATTTCCTCTTTGTATTTGGATTATTTTCGTTAGTGCATGACGCAAACAACATTCGGATTTCATTGTATGTTGAAGGCATCTTTGCTTTCCCTTGTGCATCGTCGATATTGTGGGCAATTATCATCTTAAGAAATGCAACATTTTTAATGTGGCTCGGAACAAGAATCTTCATCTTAAAGTTCGAGCGATTTATATGACTTTATATACTTCGAGATTCGGCAATTGAGAAATTGTTCCATCCCAACATTGATAAAATATAAATCATAATGGTACTATGGTTCGTTTCATTTCAATTTGAGCAGTCCTTTTATACAAGCTCATCAGATAAAATATTATCCAGGTGCAAGACAAGTGAGGTTTTGACATCAAAATAGCCGGATTCCATCCAAAACCGAATGGCAAACAATTTTGAATTGGTACTCATGTCATGTATTTTATAAAGGTTAGGTACCTGGCTATTATTTTCCTTATTTTAAACATATCCAAGACCAAAATTTGAACTTTATTCGAAACAATATAATTTTTGTTGCGAAATTTTGCTTGCATATTAAAATGAAGGTCATGGCAACATCAAAACATCTTTTTATAAAAGATTAAAGGGCATGAATCTTTGTCTTGCCATTGTCATAACATTACCTATTGATAAGTTGACATATTTACGGTCTGTTTGAGTCTCATTTTCTTATTTTTTATTTTTTGGAAATAATGCATTTGAAATAGTATTTTGATAGAGATTATGGTTAAAAAATATGAACAAATTTTGGATTTGCCTGTAATATTGAAAATATGTGATTAAAAATAAGATAGAGAAAAATATATTTTTATCATTGAGATATGATACTATACGTGGAAGATCCATTATGGTATAGCTATCTGTCAATTAAGGAATTTTTATCATCGAGATATGATAAATGCAAAAGTGTTGAGATTTGAAATCAAAATTAAAGTCCAGTGCCCAAGGAGGATGTATTCAATTGAGATTTTTAATGACTTTTTGAGATTTAAAAAGTTTAGTGGTATTCAATTGAGACTTTTATATACTTTTAAAAAGTCTCTAAAAGTTAGAGTGTATTCAATTAAATTTTTTTAGAAATCTCTATAAGTTTTGGAGTATTCAAGTTTCAATGACTTCTAGAGACTTTTATAAAAGTCTCTAGAGTATTAATTTTTAAACAAAAAGTACTCATATAAAATTTTAAAATTTGTCTATCATTAATCACGAGATTTTGGTAGACTTTCACAAAAATAAAAAAATAAAAATCAATTTTTCTTTCCTTTAACATTCTATGGACATATATGATTAAAATTTATTTTTTTTATTGATTATATGTCATTTATCTTTTTTTTTTCTTCCTTTTATTATTTATCTCTATTTTCTGTGAAAAAGTTTAGATTCTTGTAATTTTTTTTCTTTTTTCATTCATTTTTTGTGAAAAATATCTATTTTTAATTAAATTATAAAAATTTATTGAAAAAATTATAATTAAATTTAAATAGATTGATTTTTATTTATTTTAAAAGTTACTATACTAATGATATTGAATAGTTTATATATATATAATTTTGATTATTATTTATTTAATTAAGGTTTAAAATTTTTTTTTTCAAATTTTTTTTATTATATGGGAAGAAGAAGGGGAATTGTGGGAACTAACACCCCATATGTAAGAATTTCACATCAGGTTTACATGAATTCTATTGCAAATAAAAATCTTCAAAAATCTTTTAAATTCCACGAAAGTCTATAAAAGTTTTAAAATGAAAATTTATAAACGTTTATGAAAGACTTCCACTAATCCCATACAAATCTATAAAATATTTACGAAATCTACAAAAGTCATCATTTAAAAAAAAGTCCATCAAAATTTTCAAAAATCTCAATTGAATACACCCCTCTAAATTAAAGTTTTATGAACCAAATTAACACAAATTGAAGTTCAATATTCCAATTGAATTTTCATTAAATATACAGTTATCACGTGAAATTTACCCAAAATTTTTCTGGCAATTGAGCTTTAGATTATTATTTAAACAAAACTTTGTTCTTTGCTTTTAAAATCTTGTCTAATATGTCTCATAATCAACGAAAGTAGTAGTTTCACAATAATTATAATTAGGGTCTATTTGATTGCGAAGATGGAATTTTGGTGGAAAGAAAATGAATTTCAGGGAATTGAATTACCTAGAAATTGTTTTCCCGGGAATTGTAAATTATTATGTTTGATTAGTATAATTTTTTACGTGGAAAATGTTGAAGTAAAAGTATTTTTTGGTGTTCGTTTGGCTTTGTTTTACAAGAAAATTGTCAATTTAATGGATATCCACTTCTATCATTGTTCCTAAAATTTGTTTCCATTGCCAATAAAAAAAAAAGAAAAAAAGATCAAAAAATCATTTATATTTTGATGTTCGTTTGGTTTTATTTTACATGAAAATTGTCAATTTTAGGGATATCTTATTTTACAATTATTCCTAAAATTTGTTCCCATTGCCAACAATTAAAAAAAAACAATAAGCAAAAAAAAAAAAAAAAGTAGAAAACCAAAAACCACCTCCCCTAGAAAAATAAAGGGTGGAAAATCACACTTTAATGTGTTGTACTTAGAAATTCATGGAAAATTAATTTCTTGAAAAATTTTGTCAATCAAACAGGCCAAAAGTGGAAGTTGAAATTTGAATGACTTCTAGAGACTTTTATAAAAGTCTCTAGAGTATTAATTTTTAAACAAAAAGTACTCATATAAAATTTTAAAATTTGTCTATCATTAATCACGAGATTTTGGTAGACTTTCACAAAAATAAAAAAATAAAAATCAATTTTTCTTTCCTTTAACATTCTATGGACATATATGATTAAAATTTATTTTTTTTATTGATTATATGTCATTTATCTTTTTTTTTTCTTCCTTTTATTATTTATCTCTATTTTCTGTGAAAAAGTTTAGATTCTTGTAATTTTTTTTCTTTTTTCATTCATTTTTTGTGAAAAATATCTATTTTTAATTAAATTATAAAAATTTATTGAAAAAATTATAATTAAATTTAAATAGATTGATTTTTATTTATTTTAAAAGTTACTATACTAATGATATTGAATAGTTTATATATATATAATTTTGATTATTATTTATTTAATTAAGGTTTAAAATTTTTTTTTTCAAATTTTTTTTATTATATGGGAAGAAGAAGGGGAATTGTGGGAACTAACACCCCATATGTAAGAATTTCACATCAGGTTTACATGAATTCTATTGCAAATAAAAATCTTCAAAAATCTTTTAAATTCCACGAAAGTCTATAAAAGTTTTAAAATGAAAATTTATAAACGTTTATGAAAGACTTCCACTAATCCCATACAAATCTATAAAATATTTACGAAATCTACAAAAGTCATCATTTAAAAAAAAGTCCATCAAAATTTTCAAAAATCTCAATTGAATACACCCCTCTAAATTAAAGTTTTATGAACCAAATTAACACAAATTGAAGTTCAATATTCCAATTGAATTTTCATTAAATATACAGTTATCACGTGAAATTTACCCAAAATTTTTCTGGCAATTGAGCTTTAGATTATTATTTAAACAAAACTTTGTTCTTTGCTTTTAAAATCTTGTCTAATATGTCTCATAATCAACGAAAGTAGTAGTTTCACAATAATTATAATTAGGGTCTATTTGATTGCGAAGATGGAATTTTGGTGGAAAGAAAATGAATTTCAGGGAATTGAATTACCTAGAAATTGTTTTCCCGGGAATTGTAAATTATTATGTTTGATTAGTATAATTTTTTACGTGGAAAATGTTGAAGTAAAAGTATTTTTTGGTGTTCGTTTGGCTTTGTTTTACAAGAAAATTGTCAATTTAATGGATATCCACTTCTATCATTGTTCCTAAAATTTGTTTCCATTGCCAATAAAAAAAAAAGAAAAAAAGATCAAAAAATCATTTATATTTTGATGTTCGTTTGGTTTTATTTTACATGAAAATTGTCAATTTTAGGGATATCTTATTTTACAATTATTCCTAAAATTTGTTCCCATTGCCAACAATTAAAAAAAAACAATAAGCAAAAAAAAAAAAAAAAAAAAAAAAAAAAAAATTATTTTACAATTATTCCTAAAATTTGTTCCCATTGCCAACAATTAAAAAAAAATAAAAAAAGCAAAAAAAAAATAAAATAAAAATAAGGTGGAAAACCAAAAACCACCCATCCCCTAAGAAAAAAAAGGTGGAAAATCACACTTTAATGTGTTGTACTTAGAAATTCATGGAAAATTAATTTCTTGAAAAATTTTGTCAATCAAACAGGCCAAAAGTGGAAGTTGAAATTCGAATTCCAAGTTCCATGAAAAATTTCGTGCAATCAAACGGGGCCTTAGTTCAATAAATAAAAACGATTTAAATTGGGTTTAAATGTGTGAACACTGAATAGTTCATGAACTTTATCCCATTTCCAAAAGCATAGATAGACTCGACTTTATATCAAAAGCACACATGAACTCACAAACTTATATCCCATCTATACATGAAGTGACTTCCATTATACACAACTAAAACAATTCACGTGGCAAGTAGAGTAGTCACGTGATAATGATGTGATAGACACTTGACAAGTTAATTTCGCAAACAATGCATGAATTTTACCTCATATCAAAACCATACTCAGATTTTATTCCATGTATCAAAATCATACATAAACTCAACTTTGTATAAAAAATATACATGGACTCAAAACTTTATATTCCATCCATACATAAATTAACTTCCATCTGTCCAAATTAACTGACAATCCACGTTACAAATGGAATACCTAATTTCATTTGTATTTTATTATCCTCGTCCTAAATAAGTATGAAGTACTACTCAAATTTTCATAGAGAAAAACTAATAGAGTCTACTTACTACTACTCATCTTTGAAAAACTGATACTAACACTGACTTTAATCGAATCTATAAGTGTGTTCATTTTCCATGAACAATCGTATGCATTTCTCCTTTCCTCATTAACATAGCATCATTATATTTGCTACGAGAGTCGTTGATTTCAAGCAGTTTTTTGTAGTTTATCACACGGATGTTCAATTACTATTGAAAGACGAAAAGTTATTTTTTTTATGCATGAATAAGATACAAATTTCTAGGTCCACGTATGATTTTGATTCAAACCTAAGTTCATGTATGGTTTCGATACATGGGTTAAAGTTTATGCATGATTTTGATAAATAAGGTAAAGTTTACATACCGTTTACATATAATGTTTGTCAAGTGTTTGCCACGTCATTGTGATATAGGTGTTGGGAATCTACTTATCATGCGTAGCGGAAATAAAACAATTTTTCAATTCTCACCAAAAATTGTGTTTGTGTTTAGATAGAAATTGTGATAAAGATTGTACATTTTACAAGATTTGCAAACGCTTTTGCTTTTCTTTCGTTCCAACGATCTTGATTCGCCACACAGAGCTATCCAATTGTCTACCCTCCAACGGTGATCCGCACAGAGAATAATTTTGTAGGATTAGGGTTTTCTTAACAAGATTGTAGGATTAATATTTTCTTCTTGTGCTAGCAAGAATAATAAAATTCTTTACAAAATTGTAAGCCCCAATCATTTATTTATATAAGCCCAAACGGGTTTGGTCTAACCTGGTCCAATGTTTAATTAATCCATTTAATTGAATCCGGTCCATGAATTAATTAATTCGAATCTATAAATAACCAACCCAATTAATTATTTATCCAACGATTGTTAAATTAATTAATTGACAAATTGCAATTTTTCAATTCTCTTTTGTGTGCGACCAATTATATTCTCGATCACGATGCCTAACGACGTGAAATATTATTTTGATCTAATCAAATTGATAAATTAAAACACAATTTTAATTTATTATCAATTCACACTCGTCGTCCAAAATTGACATCTTACAATGTATCAGGGTAATATATGTGACAGGAAATGTCACGTGGTATGACAAAATCAAATTCGTTCGTTTACCGTGAAACTATAATCCTTTCATCAATATGATCTGATCAATTACGAGATATGAAAGTGTGTCAATTTCGATTATTGATCATATCTTTCACTCCACTATTAAGTCAATATAAGTTAAAAACTCATTTTCGACTTATAAGTACACCTTGGTCAATTATTTCGTTATCGACTTAATTAAATGAAATGCAGACTATAATCCCTTACTATCTAATAGTGACGAATCATTTATTGGTCATTCACAACCTTCATACGATTCTTGACATACCCGAATAATGTCGTATTAGCGGCCTTTGGTGGAGCAACATTCAACACCATCAAAGCATGATTGTCATCGTATAAAGTACTATGACGACCTCAAGTCAAAGAACCAATCCCACTACCGAACGTTAGAGATTAACCACTGACACTCAATTAGTTATCCATGTGGAATCTCTAGGCTGGTCTCCAAAGTTTTGTTATATAACAAAACATTCACGTGTTCATTCAAGTGTCACCACACTTTAACCTATAAGATTAGCTACTTACTTTACAAGTAAGAAATGACACATGTGATAGTCTATTCATAATAACGATATTCGTATCTCGTTATTACTTACGACCATAAATGATTTAAAATTTAATTATATGTAATTTGTATCTTACAATCACAACTCCCTATGATTAATAAATTATGGAGATTTGAATCTACAGACTCTATTATTTAATTTAATTGTACATTAATTAAATAATACATTTGCCATTAAATTGTATTAATTATATATTAAAAGTATTTATATCCAAGGTTGATTGGACCTATGGTATAAAACTTACAATAGGTACTCTGTTTCCCATATGAACTATTTTCGTTTAATTTTGACCGATGAAAGTTAATTCACGTATTGATACAATTTTATGAGCTCATTTATGATTTTGATACAAAATTGAGTTAATGTAAAGTTTTGATGCATCACACGAGGTAAAGTTCATATTAGCTTTGTAACTTTGTTCAAATGACAAATGATTTCGTTTTGATCTAATGCATCTCTTGCATTTTGCCCCCTTAATTTTTTTCCTCATTTCCTACTCTAGAATATTAGAAACCTCCATTTGTTGCACTCTACAAGTTCGACATGATGATTAGAAAATATTGAATAATATTAAATAATAAAATAAAATTAAAAACCTTGTTTATCTCTCTAGATGCAGTAGTTCAATAATTACATGTCAAGTATACCTTCCTTCGTATTTAAAAAGCATATAATTGAGAAAAATTGGGTGCAATCTACGAAATTCAACGTTTGAAGGATCCTAAAGGTAAAATCCACGAACTTTAGGGTGTAAAAAGAACAAAATGCTATTATTGACGGTAACAGGTGCCTTTGCATGGGCTTAGAGGTCACACACAATGGAGAGGTGGGTAAGTATTTTTTTGGTAATAATTTCACCTCCATGTGAGTATTAATTTCAGTCAAACTACACTTACATAAAATAAATGTACAGAATCGATACAGAATACACCCATATAGAAATGAGTGATTATTTTTCGTAATCTTTTAATTTACAGGGTCCGTCCCCATGTAGTGTCTGTAAGCCTTCTGCATTTTATTTTTTGTACAATCGGCATTTTTCTATTAATTTTCGCGTAAAACATTACTCTGTACGCACTGATTAATTGAAAAGCAAATCGAGAGGCCTACTATAATATTCAATCTGTACAACGAATCCCGTTGACTTGCTGGGATTAATTGTGAGATAACTGCAGAATCTACTACCCTCTTCTCTGTAATCTAAGATTATTTGCAATTGTATATGTTTTTTTCTTGGATCAAAACCAGCTCAGGAACAGGGAGGAAGTTACCATTTTTGTTCTGCAATCTGTAAGTTACCATATGATTCTTGATGTATTTATGCATTATTAGATACGTACACACACAATAATTCACTCTTGTGATAATCATTTCAGATTTAATAGTTGTTTTGTAAAATAAAATGCCAGCTATTAGGGTTTGTATTCTTGATTTGCCAGCCATTCATTTCATTCATATCTGTAGATCCAACTGAACCATATTGACTATTGGGATTGGTCAATCATTCTCAAATTTTTTAGCGTTGGCCTTATTCTGCAAATCGTTTTTGCTAATTCAGATTAATTTTTTTCGTTCTCAATAAGGGAGCCAAGAAAATGCCTCTAGGGGAGCTCTTTCTTTCACCATTCATTGAAGTACTGTTTATGCAATTAACTTCACGTCCGGTGTTGGCCTTCACCCACTGGGAGAGAATTGAAACCCACCGCAGGAAATGGAATAAAAATCTGTCTATTATTGAGGATGTGCTCGATGATGCTGAAGACAAGCAATTGATTGACCAAGCTGTAAAAGTATGGCTGGAGGGCCTCAGGGACTTGTTTTATGACTTGGAAGATATATTGGATGAGATTACCACTCAAGCCCTGATTCTAAAATTGGAAGGAGTTCAGGAAAGAACAAGCCTGTTATGGAAATTCATCCCCACATGCACCAGTTTATTGCCTGGTTCGATTGCATCCGATTATGGGATGATGTCCAAGATAAAAGAAATCTCAAACAGATTTGATGATATAGTGAAGCAAAGGACTGGTTTGAAGTTGATAAAGAATTTGGGGGGGCATTCTAACCTATGGACGGCAACAAGATTGCCTAGCACTTCCTTAGACGAGCCCGAAATTTATGGAAGAGACAAGGATAAAGAAGCTGTAAGTAAATTGCTGATTGGCGAAGGGGTGTGTCATGATGATGTTTGCTACATTCCCATCGTTGGGATGGGTGGGATTGGCAAAACGACTCTTGCCCGACTCGTCTATAACGATAGAGAAGTTAAAGCAAGCTTTCATGTGAGGACTTGGGTTTCTGTATCTGGAGAATTTGATGTGTTTACTATAACCAACAAAATTTACAGGTCAGTGACGGATGATTATGGCAAATTTGAGGACTTGAATATGCTTCAAGTCAGTCTGCAGCAGAAGTTGTCGAAGAGCAAGTTCCTTATTGTTCTCGATGATGTTTGGAATGAGGACTATGAAAAGTGGAACGTCCTATGCCGTCCTTTCCACATGGGGCAACCTGGAAGCCGAGTTATCATTACAACTCGTCTTGATCATGTTGCATCAAAGGTGGGGTCTGTTCCAGCTTACCATATGAATTTGTTGACTGATGGTGATTGCTTATCTCTTTTAGCTCATCATTCTAGAAGATCAATCTGTGATGATCCAGATTTAAGAGAAATTGGTATGGCAATAGCGAAGAAGTGTGAAGGCTTGCCTATAGCAGCAAAGGCACTTGGTGGCCTCCTACGTTCTAAGGAAAGAAAGGAAGAGTGGGTAGATGTGTTGAAGAGCAAGTTATGGGATTTACCAGAACAAAATAACATTCTTCCTGTTTTGAGATTAAGCTATCATCATCTGCCTTCACATTTGAAGCATTTGTTTGCTTATTGCTCCATATTTCCTAAGGGCTATGAGTTTGACAAGAATGAGCTGGTATTATTGTGGATTGGAGAAGGTTTTCTGCAACGGGCAAGAGGGCACAAAATGATGGAAGAGTTAGGCATTGAGTGTTTTAATGAACTATTTTCAAGATCCTTTTTCCAACGACTAAGTTGCACTGATTCACATTTTGTGATGCCTGGCTTTATGAATGACTTGTCTCAACTTGTTGCTGGAGGAATGTGCTATAGGCTAGATGAGAAAGTAGATACTAATCAGGAGAATAGAATACCAGAAAAAACTCGTCATGCTTCATTCCTTCGTCATGAATTTGAAGTTTTCACAAAATTCAGGGCAGTCAAACGAGTTCAAGGTTTGAGAACTTTCGTACCGATGCCTGTCCAAAATTCTCGCGTTTGGCCTCCTTTCTACTTATCAAACAAGATCTTACTTGAATTGCTTCCTGAGTTGCATCGCTTAAGAGTGCTATCCCTGAGCGGCTATTCCATCACTGAGCTTCCAAGCATCATCTGCAAGTTGATACATTTACGGTACCTCAATTTATCCGGTACCTCTATTGTTTCATTGCCCGACTCTATAGGTGATCTCTACAACTTGCACACTTTATCTTTAAGTAATTGTCGCTTTATCCGTCGGTTGCCCCCGGAAGTAGGAAATTTATCCTACCTACGCCATCTTGACATCTCTAACACAGATCAACTGAGGGAATTGCCGGTTGAAATCGGTAATTTGAAAAGCCTGAGGACGCTACCAAAACTTGTTGTCAGCAAAATTGGTGGCTTGGGACTGAGGGAATTGAGGAATCTTGAGCATTTGCAGGGGACCCTTGCTATTTCAGAATTGCAAAATGTGACGGACATCGAGGATGCAAAGGAGGCATGTTTAAGGCATAAGCAAGAACTTGATGAATTACAACTGGCATGGGGGAAAGATATTGACGTTTCTATCGATAGGAGTTTCGAAAAAGAAGTGCTAGACATGCTACAGCCTCATGAAAGCTTGAAAAATCTCAAGATTGAATTCTATAGAGGTAAAAACTTCCCAAGGTGGGTAGGGGATATATTATTTTGCAAATTATTGAGCATAAGCCTTGGCAGCTGTAGTGAATGTACATCTTTACCCCCATTTGGGCAACTGCCAATGCTCAAGCACCTGCGCATAGAAGGCATGCGTAAAGTCAAACACATTGGTGTTGAGTTTTGCGGTGCTGTGGCTGTCCCATTTCAACGACTCGAGAGTCTAAGATTTTACGACATGCCAGAATGGGAAACATGGTCCCGTTCTGCCAATGGTGAGGAATCCGAGAACCAGTTCCCTCATCTTACTCAGCTTACAATATTCAAATGCCCCGAGTTAACTAATGTTTCTCCATTGAAGCTTCCCATTCTTCGTGAGTTGGATCTTCAGGAATGCAATAATGTAGTGTTACGAAGTTTCAGTAATCTTAACAAGTTAACCTGCTTGAAAGTTGAGTCTGTTACAGGGCTGTCTCATCTACCGGGGGAACTTTTGCACTCCACTGAATCGCTTGAAGTTTTGGAGTGTTGTAATTGCAGGGAAATGCTTTCACTGTGGAAAAGGGGAGATACAGTAGAACATCTTGTCCGTCTAAGACGCCTCATCGTTGCTGACTGTTTGGAACTTGTATCCCTTTGTGAAGAGGAGCAACAGATGCCATGCAATCTTGAAGTTTTGGAGATATTTAGCTGTGCAAGTCTAATGTCCATTCCTAATATGAGCAACCTCAGAATCTTGAGAGAGTTTATCATCAAGAATTGCCAAAGACTTGTCAGCTTTCCAGAAAATGGCGTCCCTCCCAAGCTTCGACGCCTTGAGATATTTGGTTGCAATGCCTTTGAATCCCTGCCCAGTAGCTTCTCAAACCTTGAAAGGCTTGAGATTAAGGAATGCTCGTCTCTGAGGACATGTTTCGATGGTAACTTCCCTATCACCCTTCAGAAACTTTCAATCAAAACATGCAATCAACTTTCAGAGGTGATGCTTCCACCGAACGGTGAAATTTCACTGGAAGAGCTTACTATATCCAAGTGGCTGAATTCCGGCTCTATACTTCAGCATGTCAACAGCTTTTCACAAGTTTTTAAACTGTATCTATATTGTAATGGTCTAGACAACTTCCCGGATCAAGGGTTGCCACCAAACTTGAGAACGCTTTCCATTGAGCATTGTTCAAATCTCAAGTCCTTGCCAATGCAGATTCGAAACCTCACATCCCTCGTATCACTTGAGATACGTACTTGTCGCAAGCTTCAGAACTTTCCAAGATGTGATTTTCCCCCAAATTTATCTTCACTAAGTATCTGGGATTCTAGGAAACTCAAGCCTCTAGTATGGTGGGGTCTACACAGACTAACCTCTCTTCGAGAATTTTCTATCTGTGGCGGATTTCAAGAACTGGAGTTTCTTGGTGATGACGACGGTCTCTTTCCTCATTCTCTAAAAAAGTTTTCTATTGCAAGATTTCCAAAACTTACTTCGCTCTCTAAGGTTCTTGAAAATCTCTCTCTGCAACACCTATCGATCATGAATTGTGCCAGCCTTAATGATTTGCCCAGTGAAAACCTGCTTGAAAAGCTTTGGCATCTAGAAATAAGCAACTGTCCTCCTCTAAAACAACGGTGTCTCAAAGATGAAGGGGATTATTGGAACAAGATAGCTGGAATTCCTTGTGTGGAGTTAGATGGCACTTACATTTACAGACAGAGTTCGGGTTAAGTTGCAGAAACTTTTCCTCGTTTCAGGGCACCAGAGACCATATCTTTATGTAATCAGGTAAAAAAATTTCCAACAATGATTTTTTCATTATAATCCATTGAAAACCTGTCGTTGACATGATTCAAGCAGAATTAACAAGCATATTGCCCAAAAAATGAAGAACTTAAGTCCTGCTGTCCCTTTTAATTTACCTTCTGTTTATGTGCAGTTAACCAGCATTGTCTACAACTTTTTATTTATGGTAGACAAGTTCCCTGGACAATACAAAAAGAAAACATCAATTTCGATCAAGGGTGATTGAACTTTCAAGCTGGTGACACACAACTCTTTTGATTGTAAGCATTATCTTGTCACTGATGCTAGCTCTCAACACACTACCACATCAAGAAGTATGAAAGACTGTAGAAAGTTTTGAGTTTCTAAAATGTATTGATGGTGATTTCCTATATTTGCAGAGTACTTTCAAATTTTTATTCTGTACTTTCAAAGAAGTGCTCATCCAATTGTTGTACGGTAAAAGTGGTCACTGCGGGTTGTGGAACAAATTTTCTCCATGAATTGCAATGTGTGGTAAGTTGAATTTGCTGAGCTAATTGAAGAGATTTCCTAATGACTACAATCTGTTCCAAGATTGCAAAAAATGTAGCCTTAATGTCAAGAACCTGCCCTTCAGTTTCTTCTATTAGGAGAAAAGAGGCCCCCGTTTTTACTTCTACATATTGAAGTTTGATTTCAGGCTTAGATAACACTTTATCTTTAGCTCTGTGACATGTTTGGCCCGGCTTACTAAACTGTTTTGTTTTTGTTTTTTTATTTTTCGCAGCACGCATGCATTACTGCCCAAATAAGAACATAAAAAATGTACTAAGCAGGGCCTAGACGTGTTGTGATCGACCTATCAATGAACTAATTAAAAGTTCACATGAAGTGTGTTAGTTCAAAGGAGAATGCTCCGTTGCCAAATTGCAAGAAAAGAACTTTTATCTTAAAGCAGCCTCAGGATACAATGAATTAGACGAAAACAAATAGAAAGATGGAGGTTTTCAAGCTCAACTCCTTTAACAAATACTTATCAACACTTCTGCCTTCATCGTTGACATAGATATGGTTAAAACGAGTAAGAACACAAGAAAATAAAAATGAATCTTTACGAAAGTTCTGCGTTTTTATTCACGTGGCTTCTGGATTCCAGTCCAGCGTGCATAATCCACCCACCTGCAAAAGATAGAAAGTATAATCTACGTGGCTTCTGGATTCCAGTCCAGCGTGCATAATCCACCCACCTGCAAAAGATAGAAAGTATAATCTGAGAAGAAAACTAAAAGCCAAAAAAATTTTGAGAAAAAGAAAATCTAAACAATTAATGAGTTAAAGCACAAATTGACAAAATGACATGTTTATATGAAACAGGAAACGAGAAATGGAAAACTTCCATCAATGAACCCAGAAAAGTATTGCCAGTGCGAACAGCAAAACAGATTGCACTAAGTATGAGCTAATTATTGTGTAGCAAGGGTTCTAAAATTCGTTGTTCAATAACTCCAGCAAGGATTTGGTACCTATTGAAAGGAAATCAGATAAATAAACATGTAATGAATTGCAGCAGCATAGAATATGGCCGTAATATAGATATATTTTCCCGAATGTTCTCTTCATGATACAGAATGTCAAAAGGGTACCTAAGGTTGCTCGAAACAGCCATGTAGACACCATATGCAACGCTGGTTGATAATACTGGTACATCCTCGGCTTCACCAGCAAAAGACTTGTCAATAGCCTTTCGTGCGTTAATTAACAGATTGGTTACACCTGTGCCTACCTGCACATAAAATGATGCGAGGAAAAAAATCCTTAGAGATGCCACAAAATCAAGAAACTGTCAGGAAATAAGCTCAAGTTATAACATGATAATGTTGGTTAATGCAAGAAGAGACCAATGCATTTACTTGTCCTTGAAGAGGAAGTTGCAATTGCTTTTATTACTATTACTCCAGAAGTATCTTATTTCAAAACCATGAGTTAGCTATTATAGCAAATAATACATACCTTAAATGAATTAATGTGACAACCTGGGATGAATGTATGTTGATTCATATCTTTATCAAGCTATTTCAGGGAAATTAAAGAGGGTGTGGAAGGAAATAATGCAAAGAAATAATTTCCTAAAGTTGGGATTATTGAATGAATACATTGTGTAAAAGATCAAACTGTCAGATAAGAAGATATGAAATGAATTTTCATATTCGTATCATCGTTTCACGACACGCTGTAATGTGCAAGCCAGATTCATTACTTCTATCAATAGCTTCTCCACTGAGGTCCCAAGAGCCAATTTCACTTGCCCTTTTATATTTTGAGTTGCTTTCCCCCATGAAAATTAAAATCTCTAATAATGACGCTATTATTTTGTTTAGAGATTGTCTGAAACATCTTATCAATGCCTTCAATACGGTTGTTTTGTTGGCTTTTCAAATCATATTTTTGGATTATTGTGCTAATAATACTAATTGATATTTTTTGTAAATAAGATTGACTGAATTGTGAAGGGAAAAGGAAAGACGTGTTCTTGTCAGTTAAAGATCTCTAAGTTAACTTTTCAATTGGTACTTCAAAGAGGCACAACTGTCTTTTATAATGCGGGCTCAACAAACCATTCTTCCAAATCCCATCAATGCGGGACCTCGGTAAAAAGGATTGACTCCTTTTTGGAGATTGTCAAATGAATTGTATATGTTTCAAGTATACGAAAAAAACACTTGAGCAGCTAATTTGGTGTAAAAGACATGTAAAAAGGGCAGTGTACGAGCATAGTTCAGAGGTGTAAAGGATAGAAGTGAGGTTATCTCACGCCTTGTTGGCAGCCATAGTGTGGAGATTCGATTTCTGTGATATGAAATTGAACTCCTTGTAAGCGCAGTGTACATGTAACTCTTATTCTCTGACCTGATGTGGCACATCTTGCGATTTACCTCTCTCACAAAGTTCTAGGAGCGAAGCCGTGGGAACCCTCAAGGTTGGGGTTCAACCTTTTTTAAGAAATAAGGGATTCTTAAAAAAAAAAGCATTTTTTTAGTGTAAAAGAAATAAAGTTGACATATTTGTGGTCTGTTTTAGCCCCATTTCTTTTTGGAAATAATGCTTTATGGAATAGTTTTTATTTTTTATGTAGAATGTGATTAAGAAATATAAAAAAAATTTGGGTTTGCCTGTAATATTATTTTTTTGAAAAATGTGTGATTGAAAATGAGAGACAGAAAAATATATTTTTATCATTGAGATATAATGAGGTACGTGGAAGATCCATTATGGTATAGCTGTCAGTCAATTAAGCACATTTTATCACCGAGATATGATAAGTGCAAAAGTGTTGAGATTTGAAATCAAAATTAAAGACCAGTGCTCCATTTAAAACTAAATTAAATTTTAATGACTAAATTAAGACATATTGAAGTTCAGTATCCCAATTGAATTTTCGGTAAATATTTAGTTATCACATATGAAATTTACCCAAAATTTTTATGGCCATTGAGCTTTAGATTATTATTTAAACAAAACTTTGTTCTTTGATTTTAAAATCTTGTCTAATATGTCTCATAATCAACGTAGTTTCACAGTAATTATAATTAGTTCAACAAAAAAAAAAAAAAGATTTAAATTGAGTTTAAATGTGTGAATACTGAATATGGTTGTTTCGCGCGGGTAGTCGCTAACAATTAAAAAAGGGATCAGACGATTGTGTTAGGAAGAGACCTCTTGAGACAAAGTCCCAAAAATGAGTGTTTTATTGGCGATAATTTACAATTGGAAATAAACAGAATGTCTCCAAGGGGCGTAAACACACGAGTACTAAAAGAAGTGTTTAAATTTAAGCTAAAAAATTAAAATTACATATTCTCTGCTTGAGAGTGTTTGATTCGAGCCTTTTTCTTTATGTCTTCTCTTCCTTTTTATATTCCCTTGATGATTTCCTGGTGACAAACCGCTTGGAAACTATTTGATTGCTTTATAACTACCCACTTTTTTCTGGTGGCTAACTTGTCGTGGAACTGCCGTCTCTAACTACTGCCATTACTCTTTGTCGTTCAACCGCCTTCAACTGGGCCCCTTGAATCGTGGAATGTGATAAGATTACTCAATAACTGCTGTTCTGGATAACCATAATATTTTATGTTTGCTAAGATCTTGGGCGATTCGAAGGTTTGGGCGAGAACGGGGTCATCGCTCTGGGCGATCGAAAGACATTCCATTCGCTCAGATTCTAGGCGTCTTGCAAGCTTGGGTAATGATGTTACTGTGTTCGTGGGCTTCCACCATTCATCACTAATCCTGTTTGGACCTTTATCCTGGACTCCCCAATTGGGCTTCACTCTTTGGGCTATTTGATTTGGGCTGCACTTTTAATGTGTCAACAATTACCCTAATATGGCAGAATTAATACCAATTATTAATCTTTGCCATATTCACTTTGTATTTTCCAGCAACATTTGAAATTCCCAAGAATTTCAATCATTATTTCCTTCTATAACCTGAAAAGGTGCAACGTTACAAACCCTTATAAGCCCAAAAGACACGCCATTTCATCGCACCACTAAACCACGTCTCTATATTTCGCGCTTCCTCCTCACTATTTTATTGTTCATCTTCTTGCTTTTCTGCTACGTTTTTCAGGCAAATCTTAACAAAACTGTACTTTGCACCCAATGACGACTTCACAAAATCAATCTGATGATTCTTTTAGTTTCGAAGATTTTCAGAAAATCCTTACTAGGCCGTATGTAAATCCAAACTTCCTTGCACAAGCTAATGCTGACCTTAATGAATTCTATCTGGGTCCATCGTTCAATAATGTCGAAGTCGTTGGACAAGTGGCGGTGGACCATCTGTTCCCTTGCACTCAAGACCCTCCATTCCTGAACTCTCTGCCATTGAGGCCGATTTGCGAAAAATGTATTCGCACTTGGCCCAAAGCTGATGCTATTTTTCGTAGATGGCATGCACGTCTTGTGAATCATAGCCCTACCAAGGCGATTTTTAATCATGCTAGGATTTCAGACTTATTAGAAATCGCTCTTCAACCCCCAATTTTCGACCCAGTGTTTTTTCCGGTTGCTTTGAGTTTTTGGTCTTCTAAATATAATACCTTCGTTTTCCTTCTTGGTCCCATATCTATTACTTTAAGGAACGTTGGAGCCCTAGTAAATCTTCCGCCTTTGGGCGATACCATCTTTCCTGGTATCTTGATTTCCAGTGTTGGCTCGAAATTTGACAAGAAACTTACTGAGTCCTACTCAAGCATGTAAGGCTTTTATAATCATTCAAGCGCTGAACCTTCCCATACTGAGCGTGTGGCCTTTCTTCAAATTTGGCTCTGTAAATATGTTCTTTGTGTGTCAAGTATGAAATTTTCTATGAGCTACTTACCCATAGCGCATGGTAGGCCTTTGAACTTATGTTCCTTCTTTTTACCTGTCATTTATAGAGGCATGGCTTCCCTTCAATCTCAACTGAAGAATGGTGCATCTTCCACTGGCAGTGGGTCCCTTTGGTTTACTTAACTGTGGTTGAGAGCATACTTTCCACCACTTGGTGCTCCATCAATTTCCCTTCATTCTGCTAGCTACTATGGGCTAGCCATTGACCCATTGAACCCTGTAAATATGTCCAGTAAGGACATTTTTTCATTCTTTTATACCTTAAATTCGATTCCTTCCTTCTTTCCTTTTCCTGCTCACTTGACTCCAGATTAAGTGCAACCTCCATCCACCCTGGACAGTGTAAGTGTCTCTCTGCTTGTTTGGGTTCAGTTTTTGATTGGGAGGGAATTGTTCCACGATATTTTAACTGGAACCAATGCCAAGGCTGGGGTTGAAATATATGCTCCCTAATTTTTTGCTCGCCTTGGCCAAACTTGGCCTGTTCCTCCTTGCTACTCCAAAAATTTGACAGATCGTTTTCACACTATTAATAAGGCAGAAGCACAAGCTGTAGATGCTCGCAACATTCTTTTGACAAGCAAATTTTCATTAGTCCCTTTCAATTCTAGCTGTGCCGTCCATCATCTTTTTGAACAGCTCTGGCTATCAGTAAAACGCAGATTGTTTGCAACTGATGCTAATCGTACCTTCCATTTACTGGATCAGCCAGACACTTCCTCTACTTCTCCTATTTTGGTCACCCCCGTGTCCATTAGGAATCCTTCCTCCCCTGCTCACGCTAAACATCCTATCCGTCCATCTGCTTCTCCACCTGCCAAGGCTACTGCAGCTAAAGGTATCTTAATCCGCAAACAGCCAGTTTCAACATCTCCCATTTTGCGGGATGATAATGATGATGATATCGCTCCTCTCATCCTTAGGAGAAAGATAATTGAATTTGTTTATTCACAAACATACTTTTCTATGTACTAATGGTTTACCTGAATTTCTCAGAAAAGTTCAGCCTCTCCTTCAAAGGCTTTGGTTTTGACAACTCCTGCTTCATCATCTTCTGCTGAACTGTTTCGTCCAAATCAGCTGATGAAAGGACTATGCTTAAAGAGAAACCCTTAGTCCCGGAATTTTCATCACAACCAGTAGAAGGGCCACCTTCTTCCCAAGGCGCCGACTCCCCAAATGTCGAACCAGAAGGTAATATATATTTTGATGTTTTACCTTTGCTTGTGCTACTGGTTTCTGATTCGTTTTTTTTGAATTATGCAGAGGCTCCCATGGGCTTGCCTGTTGTGGCAGAGTCTTCTCGCCCAGATAAGGGGAAGTCCCCACAGGTGGTGGAGTCAACTGGTGATATGCCTGAACTTCCCAAAATTGCTGATGAGGTAACCTTTTGCTTCACTTTCATTTTCGCTTCGTTTATTGTAGTGAAAGTCCTCAATGTTGGCATTTTTCTTTGCAGGGTGCTGATGACATTGTGCGTTCCATCCAAAACTTGTTCACTTCCTGGGGACAAGTCAAGACGTCTCACCCTACTTCAACCAGTCATCCTTCTGCTTCATTTTCTACTTTTTCGGAGGAAAATATGAAGTCTCTCAAGTAGTCGGTACTTGAGTATGTGTCTTTTATGGACATAGATATCGGCCAGGCTAGTGCTACTAAACATAAGGATAAGTTTGAGCTATTGAGTGCGAAATTGGCGCAAGCACTTACACTTCCGTCGCTCAATATTTCTGCTGACTTTAAAGCGACATTGAAAGTTGTCCACCCTGACATCCTCTCCTTGCTAGCTAAAAATGTTGAACTGAAGGCCAGGAGTACTCAATATCTTCGTGCTGCATCTGAAAGAGAGTCTTTGCTTCTAGAGATTAACAAAGCCGAGGATGAATTGAAAGAAATCTCTTCCGACGTTATGATCGAAGACTCTTTGATGATAAGCTTGGCTGCAGAGATGAAGGAGCTTCAAGCAAAGATGAACGACTGTAGGGCGAGAATGGCTGCTAAAAAGCGTAATACTTCCCAAGGAATTGAACGAACCAAGTCTTTGGTTGAGCAGAATAAAAAGCTGGAGGTTGATGACGATTTTGAAACTGAATTAAATGTCGCTTCTTCTCAACAGAGCAAAGATTGGGGAAGACTTAGGGAAAAAATACGTTCGGCTTGGGGTGAATTGTAATTAAGACATCCAATGCCTTAACTTTCCTTTTGTAATTTGGCACTAATTGCCATTGCTAATTTTGAATGTAACAGCAGCTATCGTCATTAATGAACGACTATTTTGTCTATTTGAGTATTAATTGACGTTGTCCTTAATCGTCAACCCCCCAAGCATTTAATTGCTTTACGCTAAGATTCATGTACATTCTTTCTTGGTATTCCCGTCTCTTTTCCCAAGATTTTGGGTCACTTGATTTCAGTTATTAGGCACGAATGTGGCCGTTCATATTCTATCTTTTCACCTTCACGGCTCTATAAATGCGTGTGTATTTTGCACTTATCATTTTCATTTCCATTCTTTTATTCAAGAACTAATTTGCTGCCATCATTTAGTATCTCAACAATTGATCCAAAATTTTCGTCTTCCATAGAAATGGATCATTTGATCCGCCCTTTTTGCTATCTATCTTTATGTCACCTTTGGTATGGGAGATATAGGAAATATTCTTTGGCCATCAAAGGTCTTCCCATTGTCTCCATGTTCTTTATAAGGATTTCAATGATGGAAGGCGATTTTTGAGGATGCCTTTCAAACCACTTCGCTTGCTCAGAGTGCTTCTCAATCTCTTTACTCGTTATTGCAGCAATGCGATTAGGCAGACGATTTGAGAGTACTTTTCTTCCTTTTTGCTTGTTGAGAGTGTTTCTCGACCTCTTTGCCTATCCTTACAGCAGTGGGATCAGGACGACGATCAAGGCCGGTTCACCTTCTTACTTGGCGATCGACCGAGAAATTAGTTTGCTCTCAATTGTAGCTCATAGAGCATTTAATATTTTGTATCTCACAATTTGTAATGAATATTTGATAACAAAGGAATTTATTTGAACGTATTTCGTTCTTACCTTATTTATCTACGATCGTTCAATGCAATTATATTGATTACGCTTTTATTTGTTCACTTTCCCATAAGGAAGGAACATACTTTTTTAAATATTTGTCATTAATGAACCTATGTGCTTGGTGCCATCTAAATCTTCTAAATGATAGGCTCCATTAGGCAACACACTATTTACTTTATATGGCCCTTCCCAATTGGGTGATCACTTGCCATACTTTGGATCCTTGCTATCCAAAGGGAGTATTATTTTCCAAACCAATTCGCACAGGCTAAATGACTTGACAATAACTTTTTTGTTATAAAACTTAGTCATCCTTTGTTTTTGAACTTGCAATCTATCTAGGACGTCCAACTTTAATTCGTCCAACTCCAGTAAATTTTGAATTAGTGATTCGGTATACTCACCATCACTTAACTTCTGTTGCAAACACACTCTGATTGATTGCACATTGATTTTCATAGGCAAAACGGCTTCCTGTCCATAAGTAAGTTGAAAAGGAGTAACTTTGGTACTTGATCGAGGCGACGTCCTATAAGCCCATAAAGCATTGTTTAGACATTCGTGCCAATTTTTGACATTTTCATCTATCATTTTCCTTATGATATTTTTTAGAATCTTATTAGAAGATTATGTTTGTCCGTTGGATTGAGCGTAATATGGTGTGGAGTTCACTAACTTAACTCCAAACTCGCTCAAGAATTTTTTCACTTGATCTCCATTCAAAGAAGTTCCGTGATCTACCATCAAAGTTTGTAGAATCCCAAATCTATAAATAATATGATCACGGATAAATTTTATGACACTCTTTTGGGTGATCTCCTTTAAAGGTATTGCTTCTACCAATTTAGTGAAAAAATCAGTTGCAACTATAACAAAGGTTTGTTGCTTGGACGACGTGGGATAAATCTTCCCTATTAGGTCTATCACCCAACCCTTGAACGGCCAGGGTTTGCTAATGGGTGACATCTCTCTTGCTGGCGCCCTTTGTATTGGACCATACTTTTGGCACGCTAGACAACTCTTCGCATATTGAACACATGATTCTCCCATCTTGGGTCAAAAATATCCATTCCTAATAATTAACCATCTCATCTTTTGGCCAACTTGATGAGCTCCACATATCCCTTCATGCACTTCAGCCATGATTGTTCTGGCTTCTTGCAAACTTACACATTTTAGTAATATACCATCAGAGCGTTCTTAAACAACTCTTCATCTATCAATGTATAGTTTAGTAAATGCAACTTCATTTTTCTACTACCTCCTTTATTAGGTTCTTTAAGGAACCTTTTAATCTCTGCCCTCCAATCTATTGCATCTCCATCTTGTATGCAATGAATTTCAATCCTTCTCGCCCTTCTTTAGACTACGGACAATATTACTCTATATTCATAAGTAAATTTCCAATTTAAAGCCTTTGAATACCCTGAGGCCATCTGGGTTAACTCATTTGCTATGTCATTTTATATCCTATTAACACATTGAAGCTCTACTTGGTCGAATTCTTCCAACAATTCTTGGGCGATTTCATATTGACTTATAATGGAATCACTTTGGCACTTAAAATCACCGATCAATTGGTGAATTACCAAGTGAGAATTGCCTCTAACAATCACATTCTTTTTTCCATATCTATCATTAATTCTAAGCCCACGATTAAGGCTTCATATTCGGATTGATTGTTGGTGCACATCCTATCCAAAGTGAATGCGAACTTGTAACAAATTCCTAAAGGATTTATCAATGCTACTCCTACTCCTGCACCTTTAGAGGTTTTTGGCCCATCGAAATATAAAACCCAAGGTTTTAATTCGAATGAATCAATTTCTAATTCAATTTCTTCAGGCATGTCAAGGCATGGATGATCGGCCAGAAAGTTAGCCAAAGTCTGATTTTTGATTGCTTTTTGGGGTATGTATTGTATTTAGAATTCTGATAACGCTAAAGTCCAAAGGCCTACCCTTTGATGTAAAATAGGGTGAGAGAACATATACTTAACCAAATTTACTTTAGAAATCAAATAAACGGTTACGGACCGTAATTAAGCCCTTAATTTCGTACATGTGAAATACAATGCAATACATAATTTTTCAATGGCAGAGTAATTACATTCACATTTTGTTAACCGTCTACTCAAATAGTAAATCGCCATTTTTTCACCAAATTGGCCTTCTTCCACGACCATTTCAGCTATTGATTCTTGTTCAGCCGATATATACACTTTCATTGGCCATCCTTGGATTGGTGACACCAACACTGGTGGACTTGATAAATATGTCTTTAGGCTTTCAAAAGCCTTTTGATGCTCTTCTTTCCAGATGAATTCGTCCTGATTTTTCAGTTTTAAAAGCGACGAAAAAACTTTAGTTCGCCTGCACAGTTAGAAATAAAGCGTCTTAAAAAGTTTACTTGACCTAGAAATCTTTGCAATTCTTTTTATTGATAGGTGGTTTGGCCTCTAAAATGGCCTTCGCTTTATTTTTATCAAGTTCAATCCCCCTTTTGTGTACTAAGAAACCAAGGAAGTTTCCTACATTAACACCAAATGCACATTTTAAAGGATTCAATTTTAGTTTATATTGCTTCATTCGCTCAAATGAACATCTCAATTGTTCAAAATGATCCTCTTCTTTAATGGATTTGACCACTATATCATCTATATACACCTCAACAAACTTGCCTATCATATCATGAAAAATCAAGTTCAGTGCCCTTTGATAAGTCGCTTTTGCATTTTTCAAGCCAAAAGGCATAACTACCCATTCAAAACATCTCAGAGATCCAAGACATCTAAAGGCAGTTTTTTGTATATCTTCCTCAACTATATAAATTTGATTGTATCCTGAATACCCATCCATGAAGGAATATATTACGTGTCTGGCAGTCGAGTCTACTAAAGAATCTACCGCAGGCATTGGATATTCATCTTTGGGTGTGACTATGTTTAGGTTCCTAAAATCTATGCACACCCTTAATTTACCATTCTTTTTTAATACTGGCACGATATTGGACAATCACTCGACATATCTGGCTGTTCTCATAAAGCCTGCTTTTAATAATCGCTCTATTTCTTTCTTAATCTCAGGAAGTACATTAGGAGCAAAGCGCTTAGGAGGTTGCTTATGAGGTTTAAAATTTGACTTGGTTGGCAATCTATGTTCCACGAAATCTCTATCTAAACCAGGCATATGTTCATATTCCCAATCAAAACAATCCTTATATTCCTTTAATAAAGCGATTAATTTATCACTAACCTCTTAATCGAGCATCTGACTGACGAATGTTGGGCGATCTTCCCTATCTTTAGCTCTGTGACATGTTTGGCCCAGCTTACTAAACTGTTTTCTAACGACCCTTTATATATACACACACACATATATATGTTTGGCCCAGCTTACTAAACTGTTTTCTAACGACCCTTTATATATATAGCACGCATGCATGCATTACTGCCAAAATAAGAACTTAAACAATGTATTAAGTAGGGCCTAAAGGAGTTGCGATCGACCTATCAACGAAACATTTACATGAAGTGGGTCAGTTCAGTGTAGAATGCTCCATTACCAAATTGCAAGAAAAGAACTTTTATCTTAAAGCAGCCACAGGATACAATAAATTAGACGAAAACAAATAGAAAAATGGAGGTTTTCAAGCTCAACTCCTTTAACAAATACTTATCAACACTTCTGCCTTCATCGTTGACATAGATATTGTAAAAATGACTAAGAACACAAGAAAATAAAAATGAATCTTTACGAAAGTTCTGTGTTTTTATTCACGTGGCTTCTGGATTCCAGTCCAGCGTGCATAATCCACCCACCTGCAAAAGATAAAAGTATAATCTGAGAAGAAAACTAAAAGCCAAAAAATTTTTGAGAAAAAGAAAATCTAAACAATTAATGAGTTAAAGCACAAATTGACAAAATGTCACATGTTCATATGAAACAGAAAACGAGAAATGAAAAACTTACATCAATGAACCCAGAAAAGTATTGCCAGTGCGAACAACAAAACAGATTGCGCTAAGTATGAGCTTATGATTGTGTAGCAAGGGTTCTAAAATTCGTTGTTCAATAACTCCAGCAAGGATTTGGTACCTATTGAAAGGAAATCAGATAAATAAACATGTAATGAATTGCAGGAGCATAGAATATGGCCGTAATATAGATATATTTTCCCGAATTTTCTCTTCATGATACAGAATGTCAAAAGGGTACCTAAGGTTGCTCGAAACAGCCATGTAGACACCGTATGCAACGCTGGTTGATAATACTGGTACATCCTCGGCTTCACCAGCAAAAGACTTATCAATAGCCTTCCGTGCATTGATTAAAAGATTGGTTACACCTGTGCCAACCTGCATATAAAATGATGCGAGGAAAAAAATCCTTACAGATGCCACAAAATCAAGAAACTGTCAGGAAATAAGCCCAAGTTATAACATGATATTGGTGGTTAATGCAAGAATAGATCAATGCACTTACTTGTCCTTGAAGAGGAAGTTGCAATTGCTTTTATTACCATTACTCCATATAACAGAAGTATCTTACTTCAAAACCATGGGTTAGCTATTATAGCATATAATGCATACCTTAAATGAATTAATGTGACAACCTGGGATGAATATATGTTGATTCATATCTTTAACAAGCTATTTCAGGGAAATTAAAGAGGGCATGGGAGGAAATAATGCAAAGAAATAATTTCCTAAAGTTGGGATTATTGAATGAATACATTGTGTAAAAGATCAAACTGTTAGATAAGAAGATATGAAATGAATTTTCATATTCTAATCATCATTTCACGACACACGGTAATGTGCTAGCCAGATTCATCAATAGCTTCTCCAATGAGGTCCCAAGAGCCAATTTCACCTGCTCTTTTATATCTTAAGTGACTAATTCGATGTAAAAGAAATAAGGGATTCTTTAAAATAAAAAATAAATAAAAATAAAAATAAAAAAGAAGAAGAACACTTGAGCAGCTAATTGGGTGTAAAAGAAAAAAGGGATTCTTGATAAAGTAAAAAGGATTGACTCCTTTTTGGAGATCATCAAATGAATTGTGTATGTTTGAAGTATACAGAAAAAACACCTAAGCAGCTAATTTGGTGTAAAAGAAATAAGGGATTCTTGAAAAAGTAATTTCCCCATAATGGTTTTCTAATTATACAGATTATATGCAGACCCTCTTGATAGCAATGCCTATTTTTTAGGTGACCCCTTTTTGCACAATGAAGTCGTAGATACTCACAGCTTGGACCCCCATGAAATGCATAAACCATAGTTTCACCCATCACACTGATGTTCCCTCACAAAGATTTATGGCACTCGAAAGTGATCAAGAACTTGTATATATTTAAGTGTTGACTTACCAGAGATGCACTAGTTCCAACTGCAAATAGCTTGGCCCCATTTCTCTGCAGGAAGGATCAGAATTCTCTTAGATTTACTGAATTCATAATCTAGATACCAGGTTTCTAATTCGTTGTTTTATTAATAAGTAGCATACCACTATGGCTCCTATCCTCTGTAAAAATGAGTAGGATGTACCAGCCAATGCAACCTGCAGCATGCATAAAAACAATTTCATTCAGTAGCCTGTACTAGGTTTTGCTTCCCTTCAAACATACCTATACGCAAGCAAACATAATGTAACAGTATATATTAAAACAGAACCTGAAAGGCATTATCAGGGCATCCATAGAAGAACTTATTGAGAAATCCAGCACTAGGCGCTATAGCCGGTCGTAGAGAAACGGTAGGGGCAGGGAGCCAAACAAGCATGAAATCTGCAATAATGGCCATTACCTGAAAAATAGATTATTAGTGTTTCCAGGTTTGAAGAACGAAGGACATTCAGAATTGACCAATGAATCCAGTGATCTTGTGTTTTAATTGTAATTTTAATTTTTTAATTTTTTCTGGATATTGTACAACTATTTACATTTGTGTATGGAGAATTTCCTTCATTTTAGTTGTAATCAGCATACTCTTAGGAGATAATTGAACCATAATTAATGTAATTGGAGGAGTTGATTATAGAATGTTAATTATGGGAGCAACTAAAGGAGTTGAATTATGAGAGTTAATTAGGTTTCCTTTATACCTATAGTGTAACCTTGTAATGTTTCATTTCATGGAATAAAATTATGTTTTTCAACATGGTATCAGCAAGTTCTACCTTGCTTTCATCCTGTCCAGGATATTTTCTGAGCGGCTCCTTTCGATTTGCATTTTTCAAGAAGATTTGGGCCATTTATAGGTTGATTCAGATTTAAATCAAGGTGGTGTACTTTTTTTGCCGATTCACATTGTTTCAGCTATTTTGCCAGCTGATCCAACTTTATTCAAGTTATTGAGGCTTGCCATTTACAGCAAGTGAAATTGCTACAAGCTTATGTTGTGATGATACAATCAAGTATTTCTTCCGCACCTTTAATTGCGGCTTCTCTTCCAAGTTATCCTTGGAGAATTGATTTTGGAGCCACAAACCATACGAGTAGCCACTCTTAACTTGTACGTCTCTTACACTCCATGTTCGGGAAGACAAAAGGTGAAAGTGGTCGGATGGTTTGTTATTATCTATTGCAGGAAAATGGCGTATTATTATCTCAAAAACTCTTTCTCTTGACTTAAGTTTTACATGTTCCTACCCTTTCAGTTAGCAAAAATAGCAAATATTTTAATTGTGTTGCCAAAATTTGTCCCTCTCGCATTGAAAGGTCATGGATACTGGCAAGGTGATTGATGGACTTTAGTATTTCGAAAGTGAACCGACTGTTTAGATAATCTATCTCATACACACTTGAGTACTTTAATTTCTTTTCCAATCAAGATGTTGAGCTATAGGATAAAAGATTAGGTCACCCACGTTTCTCATACTTGAAAAGTTTATTACATTGTTTAAAAATAAAGATATCCTTGATTTTCAATGCGAGACATGTGAACTATCCAAACACCATCATATAAACTTCGCTACAAAAATATATAGGAAATCACAAATTTTTACTTTCATCCATAGTGATATTTGGGACCTTCTCAAGTGGGCTAGATGGTTTATCTCATTTATTGATGATCATACTCGTGCGTGTTGGATGTTTCTACTCAATGAAAAATTTGAGACAATGAAAGCATTTCAAAATTTTCATAAGATGGTTAAGACCCAATTTCAAGCGAACATTCAAACCCTTCGTACCGATAATGTGAGGCAGTACTATTCATCAATACTAGGTTCATATCTAGCAGAAAATTGCACTTTTACACCGTAGTTCGTGTGGATACAACTCAACAAAATGGGATAGTTAAGGAAAAAATAGACGTCTCCTTGCGGTAAATAGAGCTATAATGTTTACCATGAGTGAGCCAAAACATTTTTGGAGTTAAGCGATTCTCATAGCAACTTACCTTACAAATAGATTGTCGTCAAGGACCTTAGATCTAAAAAATCCACTTGATCTTCATAAAACACATGTCTATCATCTAAACTTTTTTGTTCCCTCCCGCCTAAATCTTTGGTTGTGTCACATTTCATATGCATGATCATGATAGAGGGAAATAAGATCCAAAAGATTTGGTCTAATTTTTTTTTTCGATATTCTTCTACTTGGAAAGGTTATAAGTGCTATCGTCCTCAAACAAGAAAATCCTTTGTCTATGAATGTCTCATTCTTCAATAACTCAATAACACTTTTTTTTTTTTTTTACTAAAACTTCTCAGTGGCAGAGTGAACATGTTGAAGATCAGTTTTGGTCTGTTAAGCCTAATATTTCTATCCCTTCTATATCTCAACCTCAACCTTTAGTAGTGCCTAATATTGACGTTCAGCCTTATGAGTCTCCTGCAACTCTACATGTTATTCCATCCACTAGTTTTAATTATGGATTTTCTCCTACTGAAAGTTCTCAACCTTCACCTCTTGAGAGTGGTCAACGTCCATCTCCAATGACCATTACTCCGCAACATCACCGATCACCCGAACCAAGCATAAAGATTCTGGAAGCACGAGTAATTCTTTAGTCCCTAATCTTTCCAAAAATCTTAATTCTGATCTTGATATTCTGATTGCTCATAGGAAAGCTGTTAGATCTTGTATACAATATATCCTATTTCCAAATCTGTTTCCTACCATAGGGCATCTCCTTCCTTTAGCGCTTCCGCTGCTAATGAATCTTCTTGCGATTTTTTTCCAAGCACTATACAGGAAGCTCTTGCTATTTTTAGATGGAAACAAGTTTTTATAAAGAAAATGGAGCACCTGAAAACAATGATACTTGAGACCTTGTTGATCATAACCACAGAAGAGACCGATAGGGTGTAAATGGGTGTTTACTGTAAAACACAAGGCAGATGGACAGTTGAAAGATAAAAGGCAAGATTTTCTGTTTTAATTTCCAAATCAAAAGGAACGTTCTTTAGTTGCAATCTTTCATTGATAACAACACATTATATAATTTATATTTCTTGCAAGTAAACTGAAACCCAAAAATATTGCGAAGGCAATCGTACCACATCAGCAAAGACGAAATCTAGCTCCTTGGTGAACTTTTCTCTGCGCTTTTCCAATTCTGCAGCAGTCTGGCATGCAGATAGGACATAGCAAACACATGAAACTTTCAGAAATTGCTTGATAGATAGAAATTCAATAAAGACCACCAAAAGAACCGTACATATTTTTTTAGTGAGTAACAGCTGCAAATTTCAGTCAAGAAAATCTTCCCCTTTTATTTCATATCAATTTTGGCTGTACTTCGTCACAAACTTACTCGTGATGAATTTCTAATATTGCAACAATTCATATAAACTCCATCCAAATCTCTGCATCTTTGCTATTAACAGAAGACCATCTTCCCAAATTTGAATAAACATTTCATGGTAATTTCCCAATGTAATAAAAGCCAATGCTAGCAAACAATTATTCAAGATTTACCAATATTTTACCAAAACATCCATTTTGAAGGCATAATTGATTAGTCAAGGCCTTTCAAATTTCAAATATGATCCAAATCCACATCAAATAACCACATTCTTAAGACATGTCATATTCTGATTATTCTTATTACTACTTTATTAACTGTCTAAAAAAAATTCGAATATTTGCTATGGTAATTAGTATTTGAATAGTAATTCAAGACAAGGCACAAACCTTTGTAAAGATCCCAACACCACACTCTATAGCAACTTTAGTCAAGAAAAGATCATCTCCAAGTAACCTTTCCTTAAACCCTCCAAACTGGAGCAACCACCGGAACACCGCAGACTTCTCGAGCTCGATATACCGCTGTACTATCGAACCCGGAATCCTCCCGGCTTCTATGGAGGCAGCCAAGTCCTTAGGAATGCTATCCAATGATCTGCCAGCCTCGACCAGGGCCATGATTGCCTCTGCCTTGTTTCTTTCCCCTGCATCTCCCTCATTATCACCCCCAGCTCCACCTCCGGCCCCACCTCCTCCACTACCTGAACCGCTTCCACTTCCGCCATCACCACCAATTTCTCCACCGTCAGTGTTGCTGGAGAAGGTAATAAAGGATATACGACGAGTGGGTTGTAGGGGGCTGAGTTTAATTGAATTGGCAGAGGAGAGCGCGAGACTGGTCGTATGGGGAGTGGCAAATGGATAAGTGAGGGATGACGGAGAGTGGTGGAGGTGTGAAGTTGGTGATACGATGAACTGGGTAGTGAAGTATGCAAAAGTGGTAGTTGCCGCCATGATGAAGGCGGTGCTTTCTCTTATTCACTCTCCTCAGTCCACGCGAGAGAGAGAGTTGCCGGTGGATTTTTGAGTGGTGGTGAAGCGAATGGTAGAGCTGTTCCATTTGTCAGTTGACTTAAAAAGTAGAAGTGATGTTTGATTTGGGAAGTTGAGAAAAGCACAACCTTATATTCTAAATTCTGAAGATTGCCTTTTGCCGTAAAAAAAAAACAGTTTTACCAAGAAAACAGGAAATGGTGACAAGGATTAAATTCAGATGCCACGTGTCAACATTTAGTTGGCCATTTTTTTTTAAAAAAAAAAACCAAATGCCCAGTCAGGTGCTCCACGCAACACCCAGATTTAAACCTATTTCTATAATCTGTCAGAGAAGTTTTATTCAATATAAAAAAATCTATATTGCCAGATATCTAGAAAACTATAATTCAATAGTGAAAATCCCTTTTAATAAATAATAAAAATTTAAAATGGGGAACTTATTCCTTTCCACGCCCTCCAACGACTCTCGGCGAATCCATCAAACCTAGAGAGTTTGGCCTCGAGATGTTACCTGGGAGCCACTATTTGATTCGATTTTTATCTTAGGTAAAGAGACATTGCTCTTTACATATATCAATAACATTTGAATTCCTTTTATTCTTTCACTATGTTTGTCGCACATGACTCGAACTCCTTTTTAAAGCATTGACCTCATTGTACCACGACTCAAAATTTGATGCAATTTTTGTCATAGTAACAAGAGAACTTTGTTTCTTCAATTATCTAGTCAACTTGATTCAATTTTCACTCCATTTTTGACAGATTGGATGAATAGACTTGTTCGTGCTAATTAGTTGTGCAAGAAATGAGATATGATAACGAGTTGATGTTTCAAAGAATAGGGCATTTGTGCGGGATACCTGATGATGTTCTCGTACATTTTATGGGGAGTCGTGCTTAGATTTTGTTTTTCTCAAATTTGGCTACAAAAGTCTTGTCGGTGCAATTGATGATTATTCGACTTCTTTGTGAGGCTCATACTTGTTACTTTTAGTTTAAGGTCTATGACCTGTGGTGGCCTTGCCACGACCATGGGACCCCGAGTTGGGAGAATCTTGCGGTGTTTGATTTATTTCTCCAAAAATATCTTTCTTTTCTTTTGTTTCCCAATCATAATCTATTTTTCAGAGAGAGTAACACTTTGGTCAAACTCCATTTCTGAAAGATGAAAATGGGGACATAAGATTATGAAATGGTGATATGGTCATGATTAACTTACAAACACTTAATTTAAAAAGATGTTAACTTAAGAGTCAATAAGATAAGCAGATATCTATGATCTAATACGAGATGTGGAGAAACAAAGCCATGAATATTAGAATAAACAAGGTAGAGGATGAGCAACAATTCAACTACAATGCAAAATAAAAGTGTAATATATATTAATGTATTCATATGTTATTACACAAGATGGATTATTGTTTCAATATTATAATTGTCTTCGTGTTGAACTACCTGTGATATAATATGATTATAAGATATTGTCGTACACGTGCATTGTTGTGTGATTTATATCACAAATATATTATATCATTAACAAATAATAATGTGGTTATAAGGGTTTGGATTATCATTCTCATAAGTGCTACTATTTAATAATTGATTTAACTATTTCTAACCTCTATTTGAATTAAAATTGTTATATTATATTATATTTTTTATTTGTAAAAATATAAATATAAGGAAACAAGTAAAAAATGCACATAACTTATGTAGGAAAAATGTTAGGAATTGTAATTTTGTCATAGTTATCCCCTTAATTTCAATCATCATATTTCAATAACAATTAATTATGTATATCCGATTGAATTTATCTAAATTAATTGATTTACCTCTCTTGAGTTTAAATTAATCAAACTTATACCATATAATTTTTCTTGAACAAAATGATGTATTGAGAAAATTGTTGCGAAAAAAATAATAAATAGTAATAAAATAATTGATTTTTTTTAAAAAAAATGACTTATACGCATTTTTTAACACATACGTTTAATGTTCGTTTAACTATTTTCGTTATTCATTTAGATCATTCGATGTGTCTATGATATAGTTCTTGAAATGAGTTTCAAGAGAATGTAGAATATTTATCGATTCGACTATCGTATAATCGTCAATGAATTTTTAAATTTAGCTTATTATCGAAAATTTCGAAATATAGTTTGAAAATGTATATTTTGACATCCCGTAACATTTGCTACGATTAGCCGTTTCTTCACGAAGTACCATTTTCTTGTTGTGCTTGAAACAAAATAATACACTGGAGTAATTTTACCTTGTTCTGACTATTATATTAACATTTATATCACACTTTATTCTGATTTATATTTCTCAAACCAACTAATACACAGTTCCCTGCTAAACTCTTGTTTTAAAACATCATATATATATTATTATTATTTTTTATTTTAACCTTTGAATTTTTTGTCCATTTTCTCTCTCACTTTTTTTTTTTTAATCTAATTTTCTACGATGTAAACCACTTTTTATAACCTAAACAAGGTCTGTTATGGGGCATTATTATAAATGACCTGCTACTATTCATTTTTGGTAAAATGTTTATTATACCCTTAATGAAATAATTTGTCATATATTGCACAAGATATCCTTAATTTATTGGAATAGTTTTAAATTCCTCTATTTCTCTCATTTCGAGTTTTAATATATAATTTCATCCTTTGATCTAATAAATTAACATAATCTGCAATATAATTGTCATGTAATTTACTAAGATTATCAAATTCCTTTGATAATATATCCATAATCTCTAATTGAGAATAAATATTTTCTATTTTTTCCATTAATCTATCTAACAGATTATCTAATCCTTTAATTGTATAACCTGGCATTATTCAAATAATTCCTTGCAAACTTTATGAATAATAACATATTTAGATAAGTTTTTTGCAAACATGATAAGTAATAATCCCTACGATTCTTTCAAGATATTAGAAGAATTCTTTCTAAATTTAACAAAGACAATAATTTTACCTTACTTTTGATCTTAAATCTGTATTCTTAGAACCGAGTGACCTTCAGGCTCTGAATCTGCAAACTACTCCCTCAAACGGCCTCTTGCCTCAATGAGAATTCTGCTATTTCAGCTTCTGCCCTCACTGTATCTTTTCTTAGAATTAAGAGTAAAGATCTTAAGTAAAGAAAATTCTCTCTTTGTTAAAGTAAGAAAGAGATTATCTTCTTCAATCTATCAAGAATCTATGGGATAGAAAGTTTAGAAACTCATATCTTTCTGATATCAAAAGATTGAGATTTTATTTCTATAATGATTTATACAAGATTTATATTGTATACAAGGGGTTTCCAGAAAAACTGATTTTGAAAAAAGCTTAAGGAAAGAGAATGGTTTCTAATTCGAGATGCTCCATTCTTTCCAAATACCTCTATTTATACATGATTCAAACTCACTATTATTGATCTATTACATCATTGCATACATCAGATTTTTGAAAAAAGGCTCACATGCCTCTCTATTCTTTTCCTCCTAGGGTCTACATTTTCACATGCATTTTTTGAATTTTCATCAAAGGGACCTCTTTTCTTCTATTATTGCCTTATCATCTTTGGCTCTATATGCAGCTGGCTTGATGCTTTTCTATTATTGCTTCTCCATCTTTGGCTTTATATGCAGCTGGCTTGATGCTTTGGTAGTGGTAGGTCCTTTTCCATTCATCAATCCTTCAATTTTGTCTACATGTGGGGCACTCCCTCAATCTGCATGATTCTTGGATTGTTGTTGGACTTCCACTAATTTGATGAGTATCAAATTTTAAAATATATTCCTTCAAAATTGTAGATTTTTCTTTTCCATTATTTGTAAGGAGGGTTCATCCTTCATATTGGCATAGACATCTGAATTTCTTATCATACAAGTTCTTTGCAATGTTGTAAAGAACTTTCATCCCCAAAACTCTCCGGGATTTTATCCATGATCTATTGATTTTTGGCAATGGTTTATTATTTCGGCCAACTTCAATCTGGAAATCTCGGCCAACATATCCAATTGTAATAATATGTTCAGCAGGATAGTATATCCTTCCATCAACTTCAGGACTTATTGAATAAAATTTGATATGAATCGATCTCCCTTGGGCAAATTTTGAAACTTCTGTCCTGAATATATCATCAAAATTTTCAATTTCTTTTAAATCTTTTTCTGGATAGATCAAATCCAGAAATTCATAATCTGCTGCCATTTTGACCATGAAAGAGTCTGCATTTTTGGTAATTATTAATCTGGGATAAACATGATCCCCTGATGAAATAAAATAAGATTCATTTTCTTCCAATTCATAAACAATTTTGGCAAATGATCTATATTCTTCTTCTTTTGATGACAAAGGGGTATCATCATCTTCATCAGTTTTGATTCTTATAACTCTTGTATGCTCATCACCATTTTTTATAGTCACCTTCCGGGGACTTACTATATCTCGTTTGATATTGCTGGGTCCACTGCTGCTTCCTGGCTGTGTACCTGTTTGTATTTTTGAGATTGTATCAATTGGCATTTCCTGTTTGGTATCTAATGACTCGAATTGTGAAGTAATATCAACAATTCTGTCATTCAATTCTTTGGTATATTTGGAATGAGAATTAGAGATTTCCACCAACAATTTGACATTTTGTTGGATAGTTTCTGCCATTTCCTCTAACTGCTCAATTCCAATTTTCATATCTTCAGATTCTTCCATGAGGAATTTCATTCGTCTATTGACGTCTATTAATGAATTTTTGATATTATCCATCTCCAAATTCGATGTTCCTGCTCAAAAAATCTGCAAGATA
>NC_036239.1:7904223-7917466 GCF_002742605.1 Olea europaea var. sylvestris
GTTATATTAAATTCATATTCTTCTGGAATAATATTTATTTGTTTATTTGGTTCCACTATTCTACTAATATCCTTGCATTCCTTATGAATTTCTATGTATGGTTTATTGGAATAAATATTCCCATAATTAGAATTGGTAAATGTATATAATGCTCTATATTCCATAGTCATAATTTGATCTCCTGGTTCCATTATATCATTCCTATGTAATTTGAAATGTAATCCTAAGACTTCATTAAAATTTTTATCTTTTAATGAGACACAATATTTTGGGTAATAAGTAAATATTAGCTTTTGGTATGTTAAATTTCCTTCTATAGTTCCTAGATGACCATCTTCAAGATTTATAATTCTTCCATCATGTAAACTTACAGTTAATGATGAATCTATTCCTTCTCTAAATAAGGATTTAAACATTATTTGTATTCCTGCTAAATAAACATATTGGATCTTTTCACTATGCTTTTTACTTATTTTTGATAATAATTCTGATACTGTATTTTTTGTTAAAAGATTTATTTTATGTGTTCCTTGAGTTGTTCTAACATCTATAGTTTTTTCAATCTTATGGTATTCATTTATTGCTATTCTTTCTCTTCTCCATATTCTATCTAAAATTTCCCATTTTCCTATCTTCAAATCTAAGGATAACTTTTGTATCTTTCTGAATTTATTATTATCAAAGGTTACTTTTAATCCATAGCCTTCTATTCCCTCATATTCTCGAATTTCTATATTATTATTTTCTATTTCTTCAATTTCTCTATTCAGATTCTGATCCATACTCTTCTGAATCTGCTTCACTTATAAATATTTCTTGATTATTATAATTTTCAATATCAGATATTTCACTTAATTCGCTTTCTATTTCAAAATAGTCTTTCTGTAATATTCTCACTTTTTTCTTTGTGCAATTAGGACTTATATGACCTATTTCTCCACAATTCCAACACTTACATTGTTTTTTATCTTTCTTATAAGGTTTATTTTTCTGTATATCATTTTTCCTTTTATAATATTTCCTTCCAGGTTTTATGTATTTTTTCTTAAAATTTCTATATTTTTTAAACTTTCTATTTTTATACTTTCTTTTATTTCTTTTTTCAGGATTACATCCCCATCTTGTGGGTTTTTCCATATCTTCACAACATATTCTAGTTAATTTTCCTGATTTTTTCAATAATTGTCTTTGTTGACATATATATGCAAGTCTTTCAAATAAGAATTTTATTCTTGATCCTAGTGTTCTAGGTATTCCTATATTTTCTTTAATATATTTTTCAAATTCTATTTTAAAATATATTCCCCATGATCCTGGTAATTTATTATAATACATATCTTGATATACTTCTTGATTTTCATTACTATAAAATTGAGCATAATAGTAATCCTTGAATTCACAAGTATATTCTTTAATTTTACACATATCACAAATTGTTAAATTAATTAGCTTAACTCTTGCATTATCTTTTTCTCGTATTGCTTCCTCTTCATAATTTCTTAACCAATCTTCTTCTAAGAATTCATCTGCAATATATTCTACCAATCTTTCTATTCCTAGTTTATCTGATTTTATTATTTCTGTTTGTATATTTCTTTTTATTAATAATTTTGTATCACTACTAATTCCTTCCCACCAATTTCTAACATTTCCTTCAAAAGATGCAATTAGAAAATCTATTATTCTTTCAGTATTTTCCCATGTATCATCTTTATTATATAAAAAGAATAATATCATTGAATCTGCCCAAGTTATTAAAGCTTTCTTAGTGTCTATTTTACAATCTAAGTCTAATTTTGTTCCTTCATGGTTAACGGGTTTATCATAATTATTATTTAATTCAAATCTATTACTATATTTATTTCCTTTAGATGGTTGTTTATCTTTTACTTTATCATAAAATTGTTTATATGATTTATTATACATTGGAGCATAACTTTTATCTGGATCTATTGATTCTTGTTTAGAGGTTCCTACGGGATTAGGTCCTCCTCCAGTATTCATTATGATTTGGTATTCATCATCTATACTTTCTAAACTTAAATGATCAAAATTATCTATGAGCAAATCTAATTCTTCATTCATTTTTTATATCTTGATTTTCTTTAATTTTTTGTTTACTTAACATTTTTTCTTTAGATTCCTCTTCTTCTAATATTTTAGGTAATATATTTTTTCTAAACTCATCATCCATGCTTTCTGTTTCTATTATTATATTTTCTCTTTCAATATGTTTTTTCCCTATTCTGGTTATTTCTTTTTTTATAAATTTTTTATCAATTCTATTATTCTTTTCTTCATTTTCTTTTAATTTCCTGACTTCAAGTTTCAATATACTTATATCATTTCTAGCTTCTTTTATTTCATTCTTAATTTCTTGTACATCATTAATTAATGTTCTTATTAAATGTTTTAATTCTTCCATATGTTCACTGATTGACATTTTACCTATTTTTTGATTGACAATAATACAATACTATACACTCAGCATTTTTACACTCTTTTATCATTTTGTCATACTTTTGTTTTATAACTTCAATACTTGTTATTTCTTTTAACTTTTCATAATACCTTGCTTTTTCTTTATATCTTTCTTGTTTTAATTTTAATATTTGTTTTTCTTGAGTTTTAGTTAATTCTCCAGGTATTAATAATTCATCTAAAATTTTATTATTTATTAATCTTATTCTTTCTAACTTCCTATCTAAAATATTTTTAGTTTTTTCCATTATATTTTTATGATGATTCATATATTTCTCTATGATATAACTCATTTTCAAATATTTCGCAAATTATTTCATATGTACGTCTATCTTTGATAAATCCTACAATTAATTTATGTAATATTTGTTCCCTTATTTCTCTAGGTAAATTCCTAGTTATATATAATGTTATTATTTTTAATTTATTAGGGATGGGGTTGTAAAATATATAACATCCTTTTTCTTCAATACATTGATAATAATTATTTATTTTTAAGATTTCCATGATCTCTATGGCTCTGATACCAATTATAGGGATGCTACTATGAGCGAACAAAAATCTAATAATCTAATAATCAAAATATCAAAAAAAATTTATCTTATAAATTTTTAAGTAATTCTTCAAAGTCTAATAATGTTTGAGAATTTATAATATCAATATCTGTTATCATATCTATATCTGTTCTAAAAGATATTTCATATTTTGAGATACTTTTCTTTCTTTTTTCCAATTTATCTATTATATCTTGTATATCTTTTATGATTATTGACCTTACAATTCCTTTAGCGAAATTTTCTAATAAGTTTTCTTTAAAACATTTTAATATTTCTTGTGATGCATATAATTGTTCTTGATATCCTATCTTATCAATTTCTTTTTCAAATTTAATTTCTTTTTTATTTTTAACAACCTTTTTTATATTATATGGTCCTCTCTTATATTTGGGCTTTTCCATTTTATAATTATTCATTAATAATTTTTACAAATTTTTAGGAAAATTACTTGTTAGATTTTTTAAGGACTAAAGAAGAAACTTTTTATTATATAAAGGGTTGGTTGTTAAATTTTTCCAAGGGTATTTTGGGTAGTTTCAAATTTCTAAAAAAGTCAAAGGTCATTTTGGAAAATGTTATATACTATTTGGGTCATTTTCATGTATATCCCGTCTGTTATAGGGTGGGCAAATTTTGAGAGTTGTGCTTAGAAAAAAGTCAAAATGGATCAAGAAATAAGGGAAAAAAAAAAACAGCATATCCCAACAGGACAGGCCGTACGATGACAAACACGATGGGAGCCTAAATCGTGATCTAGTTGTTTTTTGCAGACACTGATTAACCACAATTAACTTCGACTTTTAAGAAAGTTGCAAATTAGTCCCTAAATCAAGTTGTCCGATTTTGGTCCTTTTTCGTTCTAATCTTTACTTTTGATGTCGCAACTTCCAAAAGCTTACACATTGGTCCCCAATATTTCATAATAACCCAAAATGGCCTCTCAAGTTTTAAAATTGTGCAAAGTAGTTCCTTAACTTTTCCAAAGTTAAATTTCACCCCAAAAGTTGTGAATTTCCTCCAATTGCTCTTAATACTTCTTATCAACACATGCAATTTGGTTTTTTAATTGTTTCACGCAATTAAGCTCAAAATCATCTTCTTTGGCTTCAAATGCATTCAAGTCAGATTTTACCTATAATTAATAAAATTACACTAATTTAGGTAGCGTCGACTACGTGAGTCAAATATGTGCATGTTTTATGACTTTGCATTATATTGAAAATTCCCAAAAAATTGAAAAATTAAAGATTTGTTTTGTTTGATCTGATTTTTGAAATAAAACTTTAAAAATAGAATTTGAGATAATTTTCTCATTTTTTTAGGAAAAATTTCATATGTAAGAAATTAAGTATCACTCATTTCAAAAACTAAGAAACAATGAATAAAAATTCAAGAATCAGCTATTAATTAAATTTTATTTATTAATAATTAATTGAAAATATATTTTAAATTAAATATATTGAGGTCACAATTCCATACAATTGGATCACAATTATTGAATTAATTGATTACAAATTATTTTTCGATCATAAATTAAAATAAATAATTTATAGGTCACAAATTATTTCACGATCACAAATAAAATTTTTTAATAGATCACAATTTGTCATTGATCACGAATCAAAAAATATATACTTCACAATTTATTTATCGATAACAAGTGACAAATTTCATAAATCACAACTTATTACGTGATCACAAATTATCAAATATTTTTGTCACAAATAACAAATTTTTAGTTCACACATTACTTATTGATTACACTTATTCAGTTATTCTACTTCATGGGTCACATATTGTTTATTAGTTACAACCAACCAAATAATTTGTAACACTACTTCAACCAGACGTACTGTCACTTGAACCACCACCACCACCACCTTCCGACAGCAACACCACCATCTCAAACAAACCAACACCCACCACAAAAAAACAACTACTACTTTACAACCACTGTGATGGCAGGACCACCGCCAGCACTACCACCATCGCCTCTACCACCCAAAATCACTACACAACCACCGCAAAACACACCAACCACAAAAAAACCACCTGCAAACACCACCATACCACAAAACACAATCAATTGGAACGGGATCTAAATCCTCCACCGTCTGCAGCGGTAGCGTCTCCGAACCTACCATTGCTATGCCGCCATCACCATTATCATACACCGTAACCCACATCTCCACCACACTGTCATGGGAGGAGTAATTGGGAAAAAAGGAGAAGAACTAGCCATGGATGGAAAAACAAGAAATCAGAAGTGGAGAAAGAAGAAAGAATTAACAGTAGTAACCGAGATTCAAGTCCAAAACGACGGCATTTGGTTTTAAAAAAAATGACTCCGTTTTGCTTTATTTTAATTAAATAAATTGTAATAGGAATTGAAGAAATATTTTTTTTTATTTTTTATTTTTGGCTTTCAATATGCGACTTGAATTGTACTGGACAGATATAGATACAGCCATGTGCGAGGTGGAGGTCATTCGTCATTTTCTGAATTTTTAGTTGCTAATTGAAAGGATATTCTTTTCTCACCTCCCATCCTCCTCCTTTTTTTCATCATTTTCACCATCCCCAATTCTGTTTTACTTTAATTTTGGTTACAAGTTCTATTGATTCAGCTGGGGAGAGTTCCATAGTTGAGCTGTGAAGCTGGAGGTTGTGGATTGAGGTTCATTCCATGACAAATTGGTATTAGAGCTGGCGTATATTACCGGGTAATTGTTAGATATGGATACAAGGTTGAAAGCAATTGATGAACATTTGAAGAAATTAGATCTCGAAGTGGGCGAATTTGGGTACAACTTTTAAAGCTATTATTAGCAAGGATTATTCTATATGTACAAAATCAATGACAAACTTGACAAGTGGTGGCCCCCTGTTAGTGGAGTGGTGGTGGGGCCAGCCGCCCCGCTAACAGAGAGCCGCCACTTGTTAAGTTTGTCAAACTTTTAGTAATTGATTTTGTACTTGTAGACTAATCCTTAGTAGCCATGAGAAATAGAAGATGTCTTGCTAGAATTGAACCAAAAGTACGAAAATGTGGTTGCATTTATGGCTCAAATCTCTACTGATTTGAAAACTAATCAGAAGGACAAGGGAATAGGTGAATCTATAGTTGAATTGAAACTTGGAAGTGTGACTTCTCCACCAGGAGCTAGTAGCAATGAGGCTAGTATCATCACTAGAGGTGAATTGAATGTGAACACTAGGCTACCTAAGATCGATTTCCCTCATTTTGGGAAAAAGTCCTAAAGAGATTTTGAGAAAGGCCAGGAAATATTTTAAATTATACCAAGTGCCATATGAACTCAAAGTAGGTATGGCAGAAATGTATTTGAAAGGAAAGGCAGACATTTTGTTTGATAGATTCATAGCCGTCACCCGAAAGCTAGTCGGAATCTATTTTCAGAGGAACTCTGCAGGAGATTAGCAGAAACTACTTAAGAAGTAGTAGTAGAAAGCTTCAGTGAGATCAAGCAACTTGGAACTATAGAGGAATATCAGGAGAAATTCGAGGAATTGGAATCAGAAGTGATGCTCGCATTACCTCATGTCTCAGAATTCTACTATATTGTTGGAACAATGGAGGTCTAAAAGGAGAGATTAGATCAATGGTTAAAATGATAAAACCCAATACACTAGCTAAGGCGTTTGAGATAGTAGCCTATAGGAATCTACTATTCAAGCCATCCACAAATTCTAGAAACCAAAAGGACGCACTGCATACAAGTAGAGTCCCTACCCCCAAAACCACCTGAAGAAAATAGAGCTAAAGACCCGTAACCAAAAACCAGTAAACCTCCGAACAGCTACAAAACAATTACCCCCACTGATTTCCAAACCTGGGGAAATTTGGGGCTTTGTTACAAGTGTGATGAGAAATACACTTTCTGTTAATGCATTGGTTGGTAGTTCCAAGCATAGAACTATAAGGGTGCTAGGGGTAATCAAAGAGAGAGAAATATCTATCCTGATAGATAACGATAGCACACATAGATTTATAAATGAAGGATTGGCCAGAGAGTAAGCAAACTCTGAATACTAGATATGACCTCAAAATAACAGGGGTCAAGGTTGGCTAGTGAGAACTTGGTCATTGATGGAAATAAAACATTGACAATCAGGGTGGCAAACGGTGAGAAATTAGAGAGGTAGGCCCTTTACTCGCCCCTGACTTGGAAGATGCAAAACTGGGAATTCCAATACCATCTAAGAATATTGAAACTGTGTTGTAGTGACATTGTATTTAGGGCTGGGCAAATATCTTGAATCGAACCGACCGAACCGAACCCGACGATTCTTGTCAAATTAAATACCCGAACGGGTATCTGAATTGAAAATCGACGGGTAAGATTCGATTCTCGGTTCTAGACCAAGAACCGAAGAATCGAATAAAAACCGAATCTTTCTAATTTTTTTTATATTGAATAAATCAAATTATTTTAATTTCAAATTTTTCTAAACAAATTAACACATTAACAATTTCTAAACCCAAATTTTTGGCCCAATAATTTGTTTCTTTTCTAATTTTTTAATTTTTGACCCAATTGCCCATTTTATTGTTTCATTTCTTAGTCAAGTAAGATCAAATCCACTAAATAACCCTAAACACCAACACTAAAGTACATAGCATTGTCTCGACTCTCGCACTCACTCTGCAGCCTCGCTAATATTCCAAAACCTATACAATCATCGGTTGACACTGTGACCTCCGATCGAAGCTGTGACCTTCGCCAACTGAAGTTTTGATCGTAACGATCATTTAAACAAGGTAGTTTACTAATCTCTGACGTTCCAAAACCATTAAATGTATCATTAGTTGTATTTATATAATGTTGTTATAAATAATTTAATTATAGTACAGAATCGAACGGAACTGAACCGAACGAAACGAAACGAAACCCGAACGGTTCCATAATTATATTTGGATCCGACGATTCCATTTACTAGATACCCGAAAAGTTTGGTTCGGTTCTAAGGAGAACCAAACCGACTCGCGCCCACCCCTAATTGTATTGGGAGTAAAATGGATGAGTCAATTTTGCCCAATCATGTTCGACTTTGCTCAAGGGTATATTAAGTTCAGACATGAAGGTGCAGAAGCAACCTTGAGGAGTAAGGACACTATACAAGATGTGAAGATAATTGGAGCAAAGGAGATGAAGAATCTATTTAGAAAGAGTAGTTGTGGTATTTCTGGGCGATTTTACACATTACAGAGGGAAAGAAGAAGGAAATTCGAAAACTGATCGTAGAAATTATCAACTCATTCCCAGGTGTATTAAAAGATCCCATGGTTGCCTCTCCGTAGGACCCATCACCACAAGATTCCACTAAAAGAGGAATCTCAACTTTTAAAATCAGGCCATAACAATGTCCCTTTGTTTAGACAATCGAAATTGAGAAAACTAGTTAAAGAAATGTTGGATAGTGGGATAATTCATCCCAGTAACAGCCCATTTGCATCTCCTGTTCTATTAGTAAAAAAGAAGGATAGGTCCTGGCGTTTTTGTGTAGATTACAGACACTTAAACAGCTTAACTATCAAGGACAAGTTCTCTATGCCACTGATTGATGAACTTCATGGGTCTAAGTATTGTTCTAAAATAGATCTCAAGGCTGGCTATCACCAAATTAGAGTTACTCAAACAGGCATTCACAAGACAGCTTTCCAAACACACCAAGGCCTTTACGAGTTCAAAATGATGACATTTGGGCTCATGAATGCCCCTGCTACATCCCAAAGCTTCATGAATTATTTAAAGAGTAATTGAGAGATTATGTCTTAGTCTTCTTTGATGATATATTGGTTTACAACCATGACTTGACTACCTACTGTTAGCACCTAAAAACTGTCCTGGAGATTTTGCAGAAACACCAGCTATATGCTAAATGGTCTAACTATAGTTTTTTACAGGAGCAAAAGGAATACTTAGGTCATATAATCAATCAAAGTGGTGTCTCAACTTATCCCAACCAAATCGAATCATCGCAGTAATGGCCTACGCCTAAGAAAATCAAACAATTAAGGGATTTTTTTAGGCCTTACAGAGAACTATAGAAAATTTGTGAAGAATTATGGGATAATAGCTAAACCTTTAACTGGCCTCCATAAGAAGGATAGCTTCATTTGGTCAAAGGCAGCAGATTCAACATTTGTGTTATTGAAAGAGGCTACGAGTTCCACCCTAGTCCTAGCACTCCCTGATTTCAGCAAGTCATTCATCATTGAAACAGATGCATGCCAAAGGAGCACAGGTACAATACTCATGCAGGATAGGAGACCTCTATCATACTTACGAAAAGTCATGGGGATAAAAAATATGGGGTTATCCATATATAAGAAGGAGTTGTTGGTATTGGTAACAACAGCAAACAAATGGAGGCAATATTTGGAGAGCCACCACTTCATTGTAAAGATTGACCATTAGTCTCTCAAGTACCTACTTGAGCAAAGAATCACTACCCCGCTCCAACAAAAGTGGCTCAACAAACTGCTAGGCCCCAGTTATGAGATAGTGTATAAGAAAGGGACAGATAACCTAGTGGCAGACGCACTATCCAGGAGACATAAAGAGAGTTTAGAATGGCAAATATAATTCCTGCTTTGATCCAAGAGGTAATCAATAACTATAAGGGAGAGATAAGGATGATGAAGAGAGGATTCAATCCGTGATACTGCAGTCAGATAATGACCATAATTTTTCCTATTGCAATGGTCTACTGTAGGTACAAAGGTAAGATTTATATCAGGACAGGTGGTGATATCAGAACAAAACTGATTCAGATTCTCCATAATTCACAAGAAGGAAGTCATTTAAGAATGCAAAATAGCATCTATAAAGCAAAACAACAATTTTATTGGCCAGGAATGAACCAGGATATCAAGATAGAGGCATTACAATGTGAAGTTTGTCAGAGGTACAAAGGGGAACATACACCCTATCTTGGACTATTGTAGCCCTTACCCGAGCATCTTCACTCATGGAGTCATATTAGCATGGATTGCATCAAGAGGTAAAAATGTCATTTTTGTAGTGGTGGATAGGTTCACAAAATATGGGCATTTTTTGGCTCTCTCACATCTTTTCGGCTTTCACTGTCGTGTCAGTGGCAAAGATATTTATGGATAATGTGTACAATTTACATGGGATGCCTCAAAGCATCTTCTTTGATAGAGATAAGGTCTTTACTAGCTGGTTCTGGCAAAAAGTATTCACCATGTTAGGCACTAAACTTCAGCTCAGCTCTACATACCATCCTCAAAGGCTCAAACGGATGGGCAACCAGAGTTTGGAGATGTATTTGAGGTGTCTAACTTTTCAACAGCCTAAATTATGGGGTAAGTGGCTAACTCTGGCTGAATGGTGGAACGACGCCACTTACCACTCTCCAGTTAGAATGACCCCATTTGAGAAAGAAGAAGAAATGAATAGCAGTAATTGAAATTCAAATACAAAACGACAGTGTTTGGTGGAAGAGAAAATTGCACCGTTTTACTTTGATTAAATAAATTGTAATTTTTGGCTTCAAAAACGCGACTTTACTTGTATTGGAGATAGATAGATACGAGCATGTGCGAGATGGAGGTCAGTTGTCAATTTCTGAATTTTTAGTTGCTAGTTGAAAGGATACTCGGTTCTCACCTCCCATCCTTCTTATTTACATCATTTTCACCCTGCCCAAATCTTTTTTACTTTAATTTTGGTTACAAATTCTGTTGATTCAGCTGTGTAGAGTTCCATAGTTGAGTTGTGAAGCTGGAGGTTGTGGACTGAGGTTCATTCCATGACACACACCTCCTCTGCCAAATCTTCCACCTTTCGCCAGTAGGCATCCAACACCACGCCCTTATACCTCAAATCAACAGCCCAGTCGACCAATTACACATTACCATTTTCGTAGCGCCTCTTCACGCACAAAGTCCCCCACTTGCCGACTTAAAACCAAGATCAACAACCAATTGTAACATCCAACATTGATTCGCACCATAAAAAAAAAAATCCAAAAATTTTGCTAAGTAGCAAATCAGGGAAGAAACTTAGAAAACAGCAAATCCCTCGTCGTTGTGCACAGTGCATGCTCTGTTGATGACGCTCTTCCCCTTGCATATGCACGACGTGAACGACGCTTCGCAGCAGCATTGGCCACTGCTGCAAAGCGTCGCTCACAACGCTGCTCGCCGCTATGAAGAGCGTTTCATAGTGGCGAGCACCGCTCTCTTGTGCGCAGCACTTCGTCGGAGAAAGTAATGCCGCTTGGTGGTGGGGGGTTTTGTCAGCTGACGGGAAAGAGGGGATAGGATATAAAGAAATGGTTTAGGGTTTGGGGACGAAGTGTGGATACGATAGATAGAAAAATAATTCTTGGTGTAGCACAACCCTATTAATATTAAAGAATAGAATTATTAAATAATTAATTATAACATGAGGTTTGAATAAAAAAATTTGTAAATTTTATTTTTGAATTGCGAAGTTGAAATGCTTGGATGGATGTAATTTTCATGACTAAATCTCCTTGTATATCTAGCCTTTACTAAAAAAGAGGGTTAAACCACAATTTTGAGAGCCCACCCCACCCCACGCCACCCCACCCTACGCTTAAAACTTTGTGAGCAAAGTAAATTGCAGGATGTGTCCCAATAGGTCAGAAAATAAGAGCGACCTTTACACTGTGCCTATAAGAACTTTAGTTTCATGTTTCAAGAATCGAACCCTCACACTGTAGTTGCCAATAAGGCGTGAGATAATCTCACACCTATTTTTTGCACCACTGAAATATACTCCGAAGAACATATCTAGCCTTATACTTCTATCATGTGAGGGGGTGTACACTTAGCGCTAAGTAGGGCTGAATTCCCATTCTTGGTCTAGCCTGTCTGTTTCGCTCTGTATAGAATTTGTGGGCTTGAAACCCACTTCACAACCCATCTTTTTGCTGCAACAGTATTTTGAGCCTTATCATCACCTTCCAAATGGATAGAAATATATAGGCTATCATCACAAAATTTTCACTCTCTAGTCCTCAACAATGACTCTTGCTCCCTCCGCTGCCAAAATCCTCTCAGTTCACTCCCATGAATTCGACCACCCCGCCACTACCACGCCTTCATCTCTCTCCTTCAATCCAACCACTGCAAGAAAGCCAATTTTCTTTACTTCCGCTAAAACTATCTATGTTTACCCTCCTGTGCTACAGTGTAGCAAGGCGTCTGATAATGGGCGCTTCCTGAAATCACTTGTGGTGGCGGCTTTGGCTACTGAAGCTGAGGTGGCGGAGGAGGTCGTGGAACAGCAGGAAACTGATGGTGGAAGTGTTGCTGTTGCTACAAAGCCCAAGAAAGGCAAGGCTGCATTGCCTTTGAAGAGGGATAGAGTATGTTTTGTAAAGATTTTTTTTTTTTTAAATTATGTAAATTTTCTGGAAGATTATTTATGGGTTTTACTTAACTTTCCTATTCTTGTATCTGCTTTAAAAAAAATTATTTTCTATAATTAGTGTGTGCCCAGTGATTTATATGAATAAGTTCTGCTAACCCTTTTTTCCCTTTTGTGGCTTTTTCCTGAAGCTGAATGTTAATTACCTCCGTTATATGCATCTAATGACCATATGGACATCAGGACATGAGGGGGTTCCCCTGATTCTGTTTCTCGCTCTTGTTCCAAAATTTTACTGTCAAGAGAAATATTTCTATAGTTTTGGTTGCATTGAGTGGTTATACGACTGGGGATTTGTCAATTTTGTGTATAATTTCTTTTGTTTGCCAAATATCTTAGAAAACAGTATTACATGTCTCTACTTTTAATCGTCATTCTCTCCCTCCCAAAAGGAAAAAAGGGATAAACCCACTCCCAACTCATAAACAGACACAAAATATAAATATATTTGCTTGATTTCATTTTAGTTTCTTGGATCTGAAAGGTTTAGAAACTTTAGATTGGGCTACTGCATTCAACAACAGAATAAACTAACTATAATATTCCAGTTGCTTTTTGCTTCGGTTCTCTTCAGTAGCCTAATATCATATACATGTTTCTTGATTTTACGCTTACATTTATGTGGTAGAGTTGGCTCATGTAGACCTCTCTGCTTGCTATATATCAACCAAAATGATAGTTTTCTCATTAGAAAAATTTATATAATCTTTCTTTTGCTTATGATCTTGAAATTGAACCTTTTGAAAAAAAAAAAAAAAA
>NC_036239.1:7917698-7937824 GCF_002742605.1 Olea europaea var. sylvestris
TGGAACGAAAAGAAATAAGAGAGCAACGAAAATTTATAATGATTGATCTTGACTTAGATGAAGGTGATATGCTTTTAGAGATTTCATCTTTAGACAACAACTTAGAAAGTTGGAATACAATCTACCTATCATAATTGATAATGACGACTTGTCAAAAGGATTACATATCAACAAGGGTGGAGCCCAGTTAAGTCCAGTGCGGGCAAATGTCCACATTATATATATATATATATATATACACACACTTTCCCCTTGCCTCCAGGAAAACCATAACATAATCATGTTGTTTTACATAAGATTTCTAAAACTTCATTGTTTATAGGTCAATTTGTTTTAATGGATTCTTTTGGGGAGGAGCGGGAGAGGGGGGGGGGGTTGGTCCTAGTCATTTTAAGTTATGTATCAGTGTGGGCAGCTTTCTTTGCAATTCTTTTTTCTTCTTTTGTCCTTTAGTACCTCTTTTTGGTGCTTTGTCTGAAAAGAAATATGGTTTTAGAGGAGTAGGGAAGAGATTCATGAATTAATTTGCTTCAGGAAGTCAGCCTGATTTATTTGTGGGTTTGAGGATCTTAAATTGTTGTGTTCCTTCAAGCTATCAAATACTTTGTTCGTTCTTTCTTCCTAACTCGCCCTTTCTTTCAACTTCTCATATGGCTAAATAATTTTCTTTGGTCTGGAATGATCAGACAAGATCCAAGAGATTTTTGGAAATCCAAAAATTGAGAGAAAACAAAATGGAGTATGACTTGAAAACTGCAATATCATTGCTCAAGCAATCAGCCAGCACAAGGTTTGTTGAAACAGCTGAAGCCCATTTCCGCCTCAATATTGATCCGAAATATAATGATCAACAACTGAGGGCAACTGTAAGTTTCTTGACATTACTTGGTAAAATGTGTTTCAAACTAGTTTTAGCTGTTTCATAGTAGGATGAATTTTTCTTTGTTGTAGGTTAATTTGCCGAAGGGGACCGGTCAGACTGTTAAAATTGCTGTTCTTACACAAGGTAATTCATTTTCCTTATGGTACTATATATTTCTGTCCAGCTTATGATGTGTGAGTCCTTTTTTTTGGTAGAAGATGTTCCGTACATTTATAGATCTTTATCAGTTCCAAAATTGACATTCCTCTGCAGACGAGAGCATGTCATACTTATTCAAAGTGCTAGGAATAGAAGATTACAATAGACATTGCAGACATCCATTTCAACCGGCCCAATGAATGAGACTTCAATTGATGGAAAGAGAGTGCTGACCCTAAGCACTCTCCCAAAAGCCACTCAAGGCTCCGTCATATCAAGAATTCATCAGCCATTTATTCTCGTCTTTAAAAAAATACTGTATTTACAGATACAATTTAAATGGTTGCACATCAAACTTATCTATTGGAAAAATCAGCTGCAAGTCTTGTTTAACTATCATAATAAATTTTATCCATATAAAAATAGTTCTAACTTTTAATGTATCTACATTGTCCATGCAATATAATCTACTTGAAAGAGAAATGAAGAGGAAATTTTTTTTGAGGGGCTAACTTGTTCATGTGTCAAGTATTAATTCATGTAGAATAATACACAATTGAATTCAATAACCAAATTATCCGTTGCTTGACTACAAACTATAGAAATTTCCTCTTGAAAAGTGATTACGCTGGGTCAAGGAGAAAAAGTTTTATTTACTAAGACTACATGTTACGATAAACAATACAGATAAATATTTAGTTTTCTAAACATGCATGAATTATTGGGAGATATTGTAAAATATGCATAGGATTAATAGTTCAGAAAAAAATTATCTCTTCTGTATGGATGTCTGTAAAACCGAAGGACAATAAAAATAGGGATGAAGTCTGTTTATTGATGGAAAAGTATTGCATTTCTTTTGCTTCTTGAATTTGTGTCAAATATTCGGCTGCAGCATATATTATGAGGTTAGTTAGAGATATTATGCGAGCCCAGCCCTAACCCTTAGGTATATCTCTTGCTGGAAATAACCCTATCCCATTATTAACGAGTGGGTCATGGAAAGTTGGTAGGCCAGCTCTGCCATCCCCTACTCTCGCTTACTCCTTGTGTAGCCTTTAGTCCCTTAGCATTAATAGTTTTTGATCCCTTATTCATTTTGTTTCAAATTATCTCAAAGACAATTAATTCATCTATTTAGCCTCATTGTTGTATAGTTGAATTTCTGTAGGTGAAAAGTTCGATGAGGCAAAAAATGCTGGAGCTGATCTTGTTGGTGGGGAAGACTTGATAGCACAGATAAAAGGAGGATTCATGGATTTTGACAAATTAATTGCGACACCGGATATGATGCCTAAGGTATCATTCTACTAGTCACATCATGATTAATTACATGGATTGTTGCCTCACATTGTTTATTTCCTCTCCATATTAGAATATCCTCATTCTCTTCTGGTTGGGGGAAAAAATACACACACACATATATATATGGCCCTGGGGACAATAGATATAAAAGAAATAGAGTATAAAAACGCCTTAAAAGAAGAAATAATAGATTTATTATTTGGAAAACTATTGAAGTTACAGAATTAATATTGATAATACAAGATTGAAAAAAAAAAATTAAAAACTTTAAGATATAAGGTTTTAAAACTTTCTTGAAAATGTTCTCTCTTCTCCAAAAAAAACTTTTATTCAAGTCTTGAAGCTAGGTCTCCTTTTATACTTGAGACTTCGGACTTGAAAAATTCTTGAACTTGGTTGAGGAATCTTTGAAGGACAATAATCACCATAATATGTGTCCTTGTAATCGTCCTTCGTCTGCCATTGATTTTGGGATTTTTGTTTTCTCCCAGATGAAGGAATCTACTTTAATAAAGTTACTTTATTAAAGTTCTGTCCACCTTTGATTGTCGGTAGTGATGACAAGAATAACTTTTGAGGTGACAAATACATTTGAAAAAGTACATTTTTTTAATTATAAACCCTATATTTCCTATATTCTTCCAGTTAACTGGAACCTTATGGTCATTTTGAATGCTTTTGAGTTTCTTGGGCAGTCAGTTCATTAATATCTAGTTCGTAGCAATCGTCCTTATTGCTTTGAGCATAGGTCTGTCTATGAGCCTGATTGAGAAGAATCATCAGCTGATTTCGATTTCCTCGATGAGACTTTAGCTAAATTGGCAATTTTTTTGAGAGATAATTGCCAGTTCTTCCAGAGTTTAGCATTGATTGAGCATGGCCAGAACCTTGAATTCTCGATGAGAAAATCAGCATTTTTTTATCCCTTTTAGAAATCTTTGGGATGTCGATATTTTTTCGTTCTTGAATCTATGAGTTAACAGCTTTGGGGCAGTAGTTTGTCTCATGAAACTTTGACCACCATTTAATTTTGAATCTCCAAATAATATTTTTGACATTGAATTCAAAGATTGTATTTTCAATGATGTAGAAATCTCAGCAGAAAACCCACAAGACTGAGATTTAGTTCAAATTGAAACAAAAGATTTTATTGAAGATATAAAATTGTTTTTGCCTCATTTTTGAAGCGTTCGAATCAAGTTCGAAACCATTTTGGATACTTGTAGGACAAGCCTAATGGAAAAGAACAAACTAGGAGTATGTCACTGGTCTAAAATAAAAAATATTAAACCAGGCGTCCTTGTAGTCTATATAATTGAAACAACTCGAATGTATCATCTTTTGATAATTTCATTTACTTTTCTTCCCATGGGTATTGTCCCAGTTTTCATAAGACAAAACTCTTTGAATTAAAATTTTGGAAAAATCAATTTGCTTTGAATTCTTAGGATTGGAGTATGAGTTATTATGGCCGATCCCGATTTAGGGCCCGTTTGGGATGGTTTTTGAAAAGCCAAAAGGAGCTTTTGAGAGCCAAAAGTCGTTTTTGGACCGTTTGGCTATTTTTGTTTAAAGTGCTTTTGGAGGTTAGAAGAGCTTTTAGAGGAAGTTGGTTTTTTTGGCTTCCTCCAAAAGCACTTCCGGAATGGGAAGTGTTTTAAATATTAATTTTCAAACAAAAATTAAAATAGCTTTCTCCAAAAGCTCTTCTACAAGAAGCAAAAGCCAAAATAAAAGCCGTGCCAAACAGGCCCTTAATTGGGATAGCTTCATAATAAGCTGGTTTTTGGGCAAGAAATGGAATTGTGAAGGAAAAATGTCTTTAAGACATTCATTAAAAGATGAATATCTATGAGTCCATGATGTTTCCATTTCAAAAACTGGGTATTGAATAGGTTTGATAAGGTAATGAAAGGATTTTTTAGGGTTGATATTTGATAATTTTCCATATCCAGTTAAAACAGCTTTCTTGAAATTTGAAGGTTTTACTTTTCTGGAATCTTTTTTGCTTTGAGAAGTATTTTGGAAGGGATTTCTTGAAGCAAGGGTAGTTTTTGGAGAAGTAGAGGAGGATTCATGAGAATTTTGAATATAACCTTCTATTGAGAGCAGGGGAATATATGACTTTTTCTTATTCTTCTTTGAGCAAGAAGAATCCATTTTGACATCTCACCAAAAATTCACTCAAGAAATTTTTGTTTGCAGAAACTCTCTTGTTAAGAAATCTGCAAGATAGTTGGATATACCTTGTATATATAGAATTTTGAAATCAAAACATGATAAGATGGCTTGCTATCTTGCAAAACTTTGTTTGGAAACAAGATATTTTACGTCCTTTTGCAAAAAGTCTTTTAAAGCTTTTCAATCTATTTTTTTTCTTTTTTAAAGTTCTTTATTGATTAAATCATTTTAAATTTTGAAATGCATAATACAATTGATAATTTTTTTATTTATTTTTAATAGTTGAATAATTCTTGCAAGTTCAAACACTGAAATGGAATCTAATCGGCTGTTCTTGATTAGATTGCTTTGAAATCTGATTTAGAACCCCACCATATCTTATGTCTGATGCATCTGTTTCAACAACAATGGATGCAAAAGGTCTATAATTGAAAGATGTGGAATTCTATTGATAGCATCTTTAACTTTTTGTACAGCCAAAGTATGCTCATGACTCCATGATACAGGGTGCTTTTGAAGCCTTTGAAAAAGTGGAACACATATTAGCTCTATATTTTTTACAAAGTCTGACACATAATTGACAACCTAAAAATTACTGTAAGCTAGACTTGTCTAAGATTTCATCAGGAAATTTGTTGGCAATATCTAGACTTCTTTGAATTGTGGTAATAGTTCGTAGATGAATGCAAGGAAGAGAAATAATATGTAAGTTATTCGTGCCTGCACTTCCGAGTACCAACAGTCAAAGTGGACAAAACTTTAATAAAGTAACTTTATTAAAGGAGATTCTTTCAATTGGGGGAAGAAAAAAACTCTAAAATCAATGGCAGACAAAAGACAATCACAAGGACACATTATGATGATTATTGTCATTCAAAGATTCCTCAACCAAGTTCAAGATTTTTTCTAGTCTGAAGTCTCAAGTATAAAAGGAGACCTAGCTTCAAGCTTGAATAAGAGTTTTTTTTTTTTTTTGCTGAGAAGACGGAACATCTTCAAGAGAGTTTAAAAACCTTGTATCTTAAAGTTTTTAAAATTTTTTTCCAATCTTGTATTAACAATATTAATTTTGTAACTTCAATATTAGTTTTTTAAATAATATATCTATTATTTCTTTACCTTGGTGGTCTGAAACATGGAGCCGTTGTCTCTGTTAAGTCTGAAAATCTGTTACATTTTCTGTCATATTAACCGATCCTGGAACGCTATATGCTTTCTGTGACTCTCTTTGCAAAATCGACCATTTTATAGCTAGCAGACCTATTTTCATTGTTTGGCATGTGCTATAAGATTTTAGTCTTCAACAAAAACTGGAAATCGAGCACCTTCCAGTAACACTTTGATGTTAATGACTGACTTTTTAAGTAAGAGACCCCCCCCCCCCCCCCCCCCCCCCCCCAACCCCCCCAAAAAAAAAGAAAAAAGAAAAAAAGAAAACGCACACACACATACATGGTACCTGAGATATATTTGTTACTGAAATCTGCAGTTATTTGTTGGCTGTATAGTGATCTTTGCTAGTACCCATTTTCGGCTCTAGATCACATATTCCCTTTTATTACTTCCATCAGGTTGCGAGCCTTGGAAAAATTTTAGGTCCACGAGGACTAATGCCAAATCCAAAAGCTGGAACTGTAACTACAAACATACCGCAGGTACAGCATCATTTCTTTTATTAGTTTATGTTTTTCTGTTGACATCTAAATTTCAGAATCTATGGCATTTTTTGCTAAAATTTGACTGCTGTATTGAAAGAGTATGCAAAACATTTGTTTACAATGAGTATATTCATTATCCTTGTGCCAATGAAAGCATTTTCCTTTCATTTTCTAGGTCTCTAGTATTATGAATTCTGTTGGAGTAAGCTCTCTTGAGTTCTTTATATAGCTGACAAGATTTTGAATGCAGGCTATTGAGGAATTTAAGAAGGGGAAGGTAGAATATAGAGCTGATAAAACTGGGATTGTTCACTTGCCTTTTGGGAAGGTTGATTTTTCAGAGGAAGATCTTATTATAAACTTTCTTGCTGCAGTGGTAATATGCAAAATTTAATCATTTTCTTTATCCTATATCTTTTCTCGTGCTCCAACACGGTCCAAATGCATCCCCATAACATGTTTTCTTCGATCACGTTCCAGAAATCAGTTGAAGCAAACAAGCCATCTGGAGCTAAAGGTGTGTACTGGAAAAGTGCTCATATATGCTCATCTATGGGGCCATCAATTCGGTTAAACACAAGAGATATGCTCGACTACAAGCCCCCATTGAGTGCTTAGAATATACAAAGATCTCCTGTAAAATATTTTGGCATTCGATTCTTCAGTGCCCTTACTAGCAGAAGGCACACACAAAAAGGAAGATATCTGAAGTGAGTATTTTTTGTAAGCCTTTTCTGCTAAACTTTGTAACAAAGCTCCAGTTTACTATCGGCCTCTATCTTTTGTAGTTTATGCAATTTTATGCTTCATACAATCAAAATCTAGGATGCATTTCTCGCCTGTCATGTGAAAAATAGATGTGTGAATCGTATGGTGAATTGCAACTTCGGTTTAATGTGTTGGTTTGCTATTGTCATTTGTTTATCCAAATATACAAGTATAACCAAACCTTAAGCGACTTTTTTCTACAGTTGTGAAAGAACAAATTTATTGCAAGTCAAAAAGTGATTTGAGTTTTGAATTGCAATAGCTACTTTTGAGTAAAATTGACCAATGAAATGTCTTAGGTAGTTGTAATAAGTAGAAAAAATTGTTTCTCAATTTGTAAACTTACCGTTCTTGAAAAAAATAAAAGTCTACTTCGGACTTTTGTAAGTTTTGCAATTTACCACTTAAATAAAAATAATTTTCATATCATATGTTTCAAGCTTGGGGATATAGAAGCAATTGGTAAAGGGCATTTTCGTTTTATTTAAAACAGATAAAATAAAACTCCCAAATGTTAAGGTTAATAGTCAACTTTACCAACAAATCTCTTATTTATTATATGCACCCTCCATTGTCAGCCGTTACTGGTTAAACAGATTGCGACTGATAAATCAATAACAAATTCTTAGCAGATTATAACACAACTAAACTCATAACCTATGTCTCTTGAAAAAAAAAAAATAATAATAAATAATTATGTGCATACTCTGTGGGTGTGATACATGCTCTTCCAGCGTAATGAATTCCATATAGTTAGAGCCTAACAGAAACATGGCTATCCTAATATAACATTCTACATCAGCAAAAAATTGATAAAACTATTATGTCTCAAAACTGAGGAATTGTTACTAGCAATTTGGTAATTTTTCAATGGACAAACAAGAAAAATACAAGAGTATAGGATTTTACAAAGAATAGAAAAGGGGAAAATGTGGGTACTATAGAAGAGACAGCTGGAAGTAAAGCAAGGTGAGCCTATTTTTGTGTAATTTATTTATGAGAAGAAAAGATAAATGTAAACATGTTGATAAATAATAAGATAATGAACTATGTATGAGACTGACAAAGAAACACATAATTAATATTTCAACCAATCAAACTATTGGGCTGTGATGCCAAATTAGCTTTTGTGTGTCTAGTCCATTTGGGGCAATGATGATATTCTAAGGTCCAACGGATACTACTCAGCCCATTGCCCAATAACTCAATGTTGAAACTAGCTGAAACCCAGCCCAAACCAATTAAACCATGCAAGTCGGTCTGGATCGTTTGATCAACTTAACCTACAATCTACGGTGACTACCCATTATATATAAACGAGGGCTGAGACTCGTTTGGCCCTAATTCGAGTCATATTCTCTCTGCCTCTTCGTGATTTTTTTCTCGAACCTTCTGGGTCTCTCTCTTCGTGACTGTGTGTCTTCTGCTTCTCCTTCTCTGTGAATCTTGAGATTACGCCATTAAAACTACTGGTTTGTGGCCTCTCTGTGTTCCTACAGTCTGTGTGACTGTTTAGTTGAGCTTTGTTGAGAGTTTCCAGTTCGGACTTGAGTGTTCATTGAAGTGACTGCCTCTGTGTTTTGTGGTTTGGGACTGTGGTTTATGAGTTTCACGTTGTACAGACGGGTACAATGCTAAGATCTGAGCTCTAATCGATGAAATCTTGATGCCTTTGTGTCTGAGAGTTTTTTGTCTTTGTTGAGTCGATCAGGGCATTTTCTTGTAACAGTGGTATCAGAGCCGTTTAGGCCGTTCGAGTCCTTGTCTCTGATTACCGATCGTGAAAAATTAATTTTCACGGTCAGATTTTTGGAAGACGAATAATCAATTGAAACCCTAGATCCGTTCAGCTACGGATCTTGATTCTGTTTGAGGTTTCTTGCATTTTTCGTGATGAACTAACATTGTTTTGGTTTGATCCTGCAGAAATTATTGATTTCGAATTCGTCTGTGTGAACTGGCTTGAAAGATATTAAGCTTCCTGCGTGAACTTCATCTGCCGGTCGATTTCTCTTAACTCATTTAAGCTTTCTTAACTGAAATACATGATTTATTGCTTAGTGTCGAAAAATTTGTGTATTTCTTGAGATGTTGGCATTCTGAAATTTCTTAACTATTGCATATATACTTTGAGTTAAAGTGTTCTGCAAGTGTTTAATCTTTGTGATTAAATTCTAATTTCAATATATAGTCTGTTGGTTAATCTGTGTGATTAATTCTTGATCCCTGTATACTGCAAGTTAATCTTTGTGATTATTAATTGACAATTTTTTGTCTTAAACCCTGTACACTTTGCACTGCACTACTGTGTACTTCGGGTTGAGCCTTGACCTGAGGTCTTTGAGCCTCACGGAATCTTGGTGAACCCAAGACACACCACTGCATACTAAAGTGGTCTTTTTATTCCTCTGATTGGTTACTTTTTTTTTGTTTGTTAAATATTCACTGTGTTATATCCCCTGATAGTTTTCATATTTTGTGTAATATTTTGTGATTGTCATACATTCTGTGGAATATCTTTTTGTTACTTTTCTGTTTTGAACTTTAATCCTAAAAGGTTTTTTTTTCCTAATATTGATTAAAAACTTCAAATGAAAACGGGAATGTTTGAACTTGGAGTTTTTAATGGAAAAAGGGGATTTCCCCATTTGGCAACAAAAGATGAGAGGGGTTCTTGTTCAACAGAAAGTATCTAGAGCTATAACGGGTGAATATCTTGCTACTATGGCTGATGATCAGAAGACTGAATCTGATGATCTTGCCTATACTTCCATTATTCTTCACTTGTCTGATCTAGTATTAAGGAATGTTGGAAAATTGGATAATGCAAAAGCCTTATGGGATAAACTTGAGGAACTTTATTTGATAAAATCATTACCAAATAAACTTTTTCTATTGGAAAATTTTTTTAGCTTCAAAACTGATATGTCCCGAGATTTAGATGATAATCTTGACACTTTTAATAGACTTATACAAGATATAACTAATGCTGGGGATAAAGTATTTGAAGAATATAAGGCTGTAATTTTGTTAAATTCCATACCTGATGTGTATAAAGATGTTAAGACAGCTATTAAGTATGGTAGAGAGTCTTTAACACCTGAGATAGTGATTGATACTTTAAGAAGCAAGGATTTGGAAGTTAGATATGAGAGACATGGCAAGGAAAGTGAGAATCTATTTGTAAGAGGTAGATCACTGTCCAAATCTAGTAATAATCAGGGTAACCAAAATAATCAGGGAAATAATACCTTTAGAAAGAAGGGAAAGGGTAGACAAAGGTCAAAGTCTAGAAATGGTGCTAGAAAATGTTATGGTTGTGGTAAAACAGGGCATTACATCAAAGACTGCTTTAAAAAGAAAAATGAGCAAAGAGAGGTTAAAGTTGATGAAGGAAATTTTGTTGAGCCTCTAGGTGAGGGTACTGTTGATGTTTATGTTGTGACTGAGTCCACATCTGATTTGAACTCTGCCAATTATGCAGATAATTCAAGTTAGAGTGTAGAGTGGATCTTAGATTCAGGTTGTACCTTTCATATGACCTCTAGAAAGCATTGGTTGCTTGACTTTAAGAACTTAGATGGAGGTGAGGTTGTTATGGGTAACAATGCAGCCTGTAAAGTGTTGGGGATAGGCAGTGTGACTTTAAAATTTGATAATGGGTACACCTTTACCTTAGAGAGGATAAGGTATGTACCAAATTTAAACAGAAATTTGATATCAGTTGGGAACTTAGATGACATAGGTCTCCAAGGAAAATTTGGAGATGGTTTCTTGAAAATAGTTAAAGGATCCTTAGTTATTTTCAAGGGTATTAAAAGAAATGGAATCTATGTCACTAAGGCTAGTATTTTGAGTCACACTGTAGAATCCTCTATGGCTGAGAGTGATGCTACTTTGAAATGGCATAATAGGTTAGCCCTTGTGAGTGAGAAAGGTTTACAAATCTTAAGTCAGAAGGGTGCCTTTGGTAGTGATGTGATTTCTAAAATTCCCTTTTGTGAATACTGTACCTTAGGCAAACAACATAGACTTCACTTTAGTACAGGAAAACATAAGACTGCATCTATCCTAGAGTATATACATTCTGATTTGTGGGGTCCATCATCCACCACCTCTCAAGGTGAGAATAGGTACTTCTTATCCTTAATTGATGATTTTTCAAGAAAAGTATGGGTATTTCTTTTGAAACAAAAAACAGACACTTTTGAAAAATTTAAAACTTGGAAGACTTTGGTTGAAAATCAAATGGATAAAAAGATAAAAATTCTAAGGACAGATAATGAATTAGAATTTTGTAATATTGATTTTGAAAAATTGTGTATGGATGATGGCATTCTAAGACATAAAACAGTACCATATACTCCACAACAGAATGGTATAGCTGAAAGGATGAATAGGACAATCCTAGATAAGGTTAGATGTATGATATTTAGTTCATGTGCCCCTAAGGTGTTGTGGGGGGGGGCTGTTATGATAGCACTTTATATCATAAATAGGACCCCAACTAGTGCATTAGATGGTAGGACACCTGAGGAAGTGTGGACAGGTAGGTTGGCTAACTATTCACACTTAAATACCTTTGGATGTGCAGCATATGCACACCAAAGTATAGGAAAACTTGAGCCTAGATCCTAGAAATGTGTTTTCATGGGATATCCTGAAGGAGTGAAGGGGTACATGCTTTGGGTGAGAGAAATTGGGGGTTTTAAGATGATAACCAATAGGAATGTGACCTTCAATGAAAGAGAGATGCCTTATTTAGATAAGAAGGCTTCTAGTGAGGAGCCTAAGTGCCAGGAAGAAGAGAATACTAGGCTGCAGATAGAACTTGAAACTTCACCTGATCTTACAGTTGAAAATCAAGAGGAAAATGAAACCGTGGAAGAATCAGGTGATGAAACAGTTGAAGGACCTACTGGTGAGTTAGTGAACCCTTTAAGTGATTATCAGTTAACTAGAGATAGGGTTAGAAGAGAAATAAGAGAGCATAAAGACTATTTGTCACTTGCTATGTTGTCATATCAGGATTTAACTTTTAAGGAGCCTAAATCCTATGAGGAGGCTATTAGTTGTCCGTCCTCCAAGGAATGGCAGCTTGCTATGGAGGAAGAAATGAGGTCCTTAGTGAAAAATAAGACCTGGAGCTTAGTGCCTAAACCTGAAAATAAATCTCTAGTTGACTGTAAATGGGTTTATACTGTTAAAGAAGGAAATCCTCCTAATCAGCCCTTTAGGTTTAAGGCCAGATTAGTGGCTAAGGGGTTTACCCAAAAACCTGGTATTGATTATAATGAAATCTTTTCTCCTGTAGTGAAATATACTACTATTAGAGCATGCTTGCATTAGTTGCACATTATGATTATGAATTAGAGCAAATGGATGTTAAAACTGCGTTTTTGCATGGAGACCTTGATGAAACCATATATATGAGACAGCCACAAGGTTTCATTGATAATAAAAAATTTGATCATGTATGCCTGTTAAAAAGATCACTTTATAGCCTAAAACAATCCCCTAGGCAATGGTATAAACGTTTTGATAACTTTGTGTCTTCAGTTGGCTTTATGAGAAGTTTATTTGACCATTGCTTGTATTTTAAAAGGGGTAACAGCAACTGTGTGACTGTTTATTTGTTGTTATATGTGGATGATATGTTGTTAATTGGCCAGAAAATATGTGATATTAATGAGATTAAAAATAAGCTAAGTGCTGAATTTGAAATGAAGGACCTTAGGCATGCTAAAAGGATTTTAGGGATGAATATTAAAAGGAATAGGTCTCAGCAGTTATTAATGTTATCACAAACTTATTATGTGAAAAAGGTCCTATCCAAGTTTGCTGTGCATGATTCTAAATTTGTGACATTACCCCTTGCATGTCATTTTAAGTTGAGTAAAGATCAGTCTCTGCATGATGAATCTGACCTTAAATATATGGAAAAGGTGCCATATTCAAATGCTGTTGGTTCTGTAATGTATACCATGGTTTGCACACGACCCGATGTTGCACATGCTATAAGTACCTTAAGTAGATTTATGTCCAACCCTGGCCCAAAACATTGGAATGCAATGAAATGGTTGTTAAGGTACTTGAAAGGCTCAGCAAACTTCGGCTTATGTTTTAGATCTAGTAAAGAGGGAGTTAGTTTAAAGGGATACGTAGATTCTGACTATGCTGGTGATAGAGATAACAGGAAATCAACTACTGCCTATGTGTTTACTTTGTATGATACTTGTATAAGTTGGAAGTCTCAATTGCAATCAATTGTAGCCTTATCAACTATTGAGACAGAATATGTGGCTACAACTGAGGCCATCAAAGAGGCCTTATGGCTGAAAGGTCTTCTAAGTGAGGTAAATGAATTTATTAAACCTGTTGTTGTTTACTCTGATAGTCAAAGTGCTATACATTTATGTAAAAATCCAGTTTTTCATGAAAGAACTAAACACATAGATGTGAGAATGCATTTTATTAGAGATATTGTTGAAAAAGAATCTATTTTGCTTGAGAAAATCCCTTCCCAGTTTAACCCAGCTGATATGGGTACTAAGGTACTTCCTCTAAATAAGTTCAAGTCATGTTTGCAACTCTTAAGAATTGATACTGGGTAAACTTTGTGTTTGTGCATGTGTATTTGACTTGGTGCCGGTGATCTGGGAAGAATTATATCAACTGCTTGAAAGTCTTTTGTTATATATATATATTTTTTCCTTTGTGAGTTTGGATCATTGGCATCAAGGGGGAGATTTATTGGGCTGTGATGCCAAATTAGCTTTTGTGTGTCCAGCCTATTTGGGGCAATGATGATATTATAAGGTCCAACAGATACTACCCAGCCCATTGTCCAATAACTCAATGTTGAAACTAGTTGAAACCCGGCCCAAACCAATTAAACCATGCAAGTCGGTCTGGACCGTTTGATCAACTTAACCTACAATCTACGGTGACTACCCATTATATATAAACGAGGGCTGAGACTCGTTTGGCCCTAATTCGAGTCATATTCTCTCTGCCTTTTCGTGATTTTTCTCTGGAACCTTCTGGATCTCTCTCTTCATGACTGTGTGTCTTTTGCTTCTTCTCCTTCTCTGTGAATCTTGAGATTACGCCATTAAAACTACTGGTTTGTGGCCTCTGTGTGTTCCTACAGTCTGTGTAACTGTTCGGTTGAGCTTTGTTGAGAGTTTCCAGTTTGGTCTTGAGTGTTCTTAGTTCGTTGAAGTGACCGCCTCTGTGTTTTGTGGTTTGGAACTGTGGTTTATGAGTTTCACGTTGTACAGACGGGTACAATGCTAAGATCTGAGCTCTAATCGATGAAATCTTGATGCCTTTGTGTCTGAGAGTTTTCTGTCTTTGTTGAGTCGAATAGGGCATTTTCTTGTAACACAAACTACAGCATATTCAGTCTAACCAACCAGTAAGCTAAAATGTATATCCATCAAGTTATTGACATTTATGATATAACAGAGATATCTATAGTGAAGTTTTCAGCAGGCAAGCACTTCGCACCCATAACTACTGGGCCACTAATCTAATTTCGAAAATGGAAAGCAGGCTGCCTTAAGGGGTGCACTTGACCCAAAGTTTGAAGAATAATATGAGAGCAACAGAAAATACAAGTCATGTCACAGAAAGTACAACATTATGCATTGTAATTTATGCTGCAAAGAATACAAGGATAGGTATCTGGAACCTCACCAGCGGAAAATATAGATAGTAGGTAAAAGAAGAAAAGTTCCAACTTTCATTTGTTAATCCAACAACTAAGAAATAAAACTAGAGAAAACGATAACAGGTCCCAATTGTGAACAAAGGAATTTAGTTGCAGAGCCTCAAGTGTAGTTTATGTGCATCATAATGAGCAACTATAATGAACAAATTAAGATGACTATAGAATGAAATAAAAAAGAAAAAAAAAAAGAAAAAAAAGAGGGAACCCAAATGGGTAATTGGCGCAAAACGTCCCTACCTTTCAGCTTCATCGTGGAAAACGTTCCCACCTTTCATTTTTTAGCATTTTTGCCCTCAAATCAACTTTTCATTATGATGAAGGTCCTTCCGTCCAAGTTCCATCAATTTTGCCGTTAATTAAAGAGAGAGAACCAATTTTTGTCCAGGGTAAAACCATCTCACCCATTGAAACCCCTGATTTTCTTCCTTCTTCACACTTCACAGCCCAAACGATCCCATTCCACTCTCTCGCGGTTCTTCAAAAATTCCTATTTATCTTCCATTTCAACAATTATTGCTCCATTCTCCTCTCATATGGTCGCATACCAACAGCCGGCATAGTGGAAGCTCGCGTTGGGAGTTTGTCCAGCAAGCGACGTTGGGTAAGAATCATTTCTTATTGGGCATTTTCGTTTTCCATTTCGTATTGTGGTGCTTTGCATGATTAAGTGTACGTGTAGGGTTTTGATAGTGTTTATTATTGTTACGCAGGCCTTCAAGGAACACTTTTCTTCCATATTTGAGAAACCCCGGCGACGAACGACCCAGATATGGTATGTAGTTCATCCCCTATTTTTTGTGTGAACTTCTCTAATTCCAGTGTGCATTCACAAAATTTCGGATTGGAATCCCTCAATTTATGTCTGTTTTCTATCACTGTTCGTATTTCCCTTTGGCATGCATTCGTATCCATTTTGGTTTTTTTTTTTGTGGTGTTGAGGTTGAGTTAGCACTTTAATTAATTTCAGTGAGCTATAAAATTTTAGTGGAATGTTGTTAGTGTTGTATTTCCTGTTTTTCTGTTTTTGATGTATTGCTGCCATAGAAGACATCCATGTTTCAGTGTTGAGGTTGAGTCTGTCAATGTCCACGTGGTTGTTAACATTATACGATTGAGTTATGTCCTCTTGCATTGAGTCTTTCAATGTCCTCCCTAATTTGTTGGTTGATTTTGATGTAAACTTTATACGATTGCTTACAGGTGGTAATTCTGAATATTTTACTATCGAAGTACATTATGGGGGCCAATTTTATGATAAGCCAAACAATGTGGTTTATGAAAGGGGATCCGTTCTTTTCGTCAACTTCTTTCATGCTAAATGGTGCAACAGAGAGAATTTGCGTAATTATTAGACGGGACTTGTGATGAAAGTGTGTTAGAATTTTACTATAAGAAGCAAAAAATGAGCTTAGGAAAGGGGTTGATGAGACTAGAGAGTGAAGAGGATATTAACGGAATGCTTAGGGATAGGGATGGACGTCTAGATGTGAAAATATATGTTGTAGCCTAAAAGCAATCATATGCATTGCCGTGGAATCCTTCACATTTACAAGTTGACGAAGACCAACCATTTGAAGGTTGTTATATCCCTTTAGTTGCTGAAAACAAAGGAAATGAGCCTAAAGATAGTTGGTCAGATAAATATTTCGATGAAAATGCTGACGAGTTGTGGTCACAATACGAGCAAACCTTACAATACCAAAACGAGGGAGATACAAATGTAAGTGATTTGAATCCGGAGGAAGATCAAAATGAAGAAACAAGGGTGGAAGAAGATGAAGTTGAAGGTTTGGTAGAATCCGATTATGAGATGGAATCGGAGCCTGTAGATACTGCTGAAGTAGGGAGTGAAAGAGTTCATTTTGATTTCGGATTGGTATGTCCAATGAGCAGCCTGTTAGAAATTCAGATACCGACTACGGGGACTCCGATGATTTATGAAGCATTCATAGTGAAGAGGAAGGCAATAGAGCTTCAAGAAGGAGGGCTTCCAATGATACTTTCAATGTGGGGACAGATATGGAGGATCCAGTGTTCAAAACAGCTAACTTGAATATTATTCTTTACTTCAAATTTAAACTTGCCTATGTACTTTAGTGTCATGAGGTCTAATATGTATTGAATTTTTTTGATTATGCAGGCTTGATATTTGAGTCGAAGGCCGTACTAAAGGCTGCAATCACCTCACATTCAGTTACAAACAATAGAGAGATTAAGTTCAAAAAGGATGATGCTCATAGATTGAGAGCCAAGTGTAAGGGAGATTGTCCGTGGGTGTTGTATGCTACAAAGGAACATGGTAGGGCAAGTTGGATGATCAAAACTTTTGTGGAGGAGCATACTTGTCCCACGGTATACAAGAACTTCAGGGTGACCTCATCCTATTTGACATATAGATATTTAGCTTATTGGAGGGCTGAGCAAAACATGTCAGTTACTGTAGTCATGGAGAGGGTTAAGCAAGATGGTTTAGGTGATATCTCAGCCTGACAGGCATATAGATCGAAGGAGAAGGCGCTCGAAAAAATTAGAGGGAGTGTGGTGGAGCATTACAAATTCATGTGGGATTATTGTGAGGAGTTCAAGAGGACAAATATTGGGACCACTGCATTGGTTGAGGGGCACGCTGGAGAATTTCGACGGTTGTATATTTGCATTGGGGCATTGAGAGATGGTTTTATTCGAGGTTGCAGAAGGGTGATTGGGGTAGATGGCTGCTTTTCGAAGACAGAGCTTGGTGGCCAATTGTTGACAGCAGTTGGTGTTGATGCGAATAATGGTATGTATCCGGTGGCATATGCAGTTGTGGAGGTTGAAAATGGGGATAATTGGAAATGATTTTTGGAGTTATTGAAGGATGATTTGCACATACATAACAGTCAACATTGGATATTCATTTCAGATAAGCAAAAGGGATTGACAAATGCAGTTGGGACATTGTTTGAGAATTCGGAGCATACGACGTGTGTCAGACATCTATACAACAATTTCAGCATTTGTCACAAGGGTTTAGCATTGAAGAACTATTTGTGGGATGCAGCCAGGGCCACTACTATATCGCAGTGGCGTCAGCACATGCAACGGATGATGGACTTGGACCCGGCTGCTTATGGATGGGTTGAAGAAAAACCAGCTTCCCATTGGAGTAAATCCCACTTTAGAGAGTGAAATCAGTGTGACATGCTTCTGAACAACTTATGTGAATCATTTAATAGCACAATTGTGGTTGCAAGAGAGAAGCCAATCTTAACCATGCTCGAGGATATCAGGGTATATTTGATGAGGAGAATTGTGGCCCGTAGAGAGTCTTGTGATAGGTGGACAACAACAGTTGGACCTAGAATTCAGAAGATTTTGGACAAAAATGGTAAACTTGCAAGGTTTGAGTGGGCTGAGTATGTAGGCAATGAAAAGTTCCAAGTTCACCACAATGCAGGGTTTGTGCTACATGTTGTGGATTTAAGGGCACGAACTTGTACATGTCGTGGTTGGCAATTATCAGGAATTGCATGTAGTCATGTCATTGCCTCAGTTGTATCTAGAGGCCTGAACGTGTTGGAGTTCGTGGATGACATCTATAAGAAGGATGCATACATGAGAACATATACGCCATCAATATCTCCCATCACAGGTCCGGACGCATGGCCTACCCCAGGTTTGAACCCTCTCACTCCACTGGTGTACACGAAGAGGCCTGAGAGGCCAAAGAAAAATAGAAGAAAAGAGCCGAATGAGATGGCTTCTTCAAATCAGCCGAAGAGGTCCGCGCAGTCCAAAAGCAATTCCAATACTTCACAATCAACTTCAGGAACAACGGAAGGTCAATGAAAAAGATCGGAGCTAATAATGACATGTTCGAAGTGCGATGAAGTAGGACACAATAGGAGAGGCTGCAAAGGGGCACCACCTTCAGTACCTTGTTAGGATGAAGCTGTCTGGCGTCTGCCAAGTTCACTTATTAATTTTTTGGTTTTTGTTTTTGTTATTTAGTGCACAAATTGTCTGCATGTAGTGGTTATAATATAGCATTTTAGGAACCTTTTTTGGTGTTTATGTACTGGGAGAATGTAGCAAGTTCAGGACTTATGTTGGTTGCACAGTGGATATTTTGCACATTTGAATGAATTGTATCTATTTTTGCTTCATTTTTCGGTTATTTTTGCTTCAACGGGTAGTGGATATTTTTGTTTCAGTTTTCAATTGATTGGTGGAGGAATTGTATCTCAGATTCTGTGATAGAATTGTGTATTTAGGGACTTTTGAGTTGGTGTGTATCAACAGGTGGTATATGGAAGAAAACAGGGAATTCTCTCGCCAAATTTTTTCTAAAAGTTAGGGACGTTATTCGCAAATATTTCTAAAAGGTAGGGACGTTATTAGCAAATATTTCTAAAAGGTAGGGACTTTACTTGCCAAACTTTTTATAGGTACGGATGTTTTAAGCCAAAATTATAACTACGTAGGGATTATTAGCGAAAGGTTCATTCGATTCCTAGAAGAAGTGAACAGGACCCGTTCATCTTCACCAATAAGCCAAAATGGGCCATTTACCATTGAATTGATACATAGAATCGATACATACTTCAGAGCACCCATTTCCACTCGATCTCCTCAATTTACCCCATCGTCACAATAAGCATAAATTAGAAATAAACATCTAGCAGTCATCTCTATAAATTGACCAACCATTCAATATATATCTTACTACATTTTTCTAGAAACCCAACATAAAAGCAGCAGTGATGGTCGGATCTCACCACTATATATGCTCTTTAATTAACGACATTTTTTCCCTTATTTAATGTAATAATTTAAAGTATTTTCACACCCATTTTCCAACTACTATTATATATATGGACTAAGTAGAAGGCGAGAATAAGGGGTTCAATGGTTGAGACGGTTTTACCCCTGCTGACAGGACAAAAATTGGTTCTCTCTTTTTAATTAACGGCAAAATGGATGGAACTTGGACGGAAGGACCTTCATCGCAACGAAAGGTTGATTTGAGGGCAAAAATGTCAAAAAAAGAAAGGTGGGGATATTTTCCACAATGAAACTAAAAAGTAGGGACGTTTTGCGCCAATTACCAACCCAAATGATCCCGCAATTTTCGAGGTATAACCGCTGAAGCAAGTAGCACAACATTTCACCAAGGTTTGTACCTTTAAGCCCAAGTAGTAACATCGAAACCCTAACACATTATATGGATCTAAAAAGGGGGAAAAGGAAGTTTAAAATACTAAATAAAGCAAATGACAAAATAAAAACAATAAAAGGTAGTGAAAGATAGCTGCTGTGGACCTATAGATTTTGGTAGGGATGTCAATTGGGCCTAGCCGACTCGCGGCTCGTTGGCTTGGCTCGTGGAAAAGAGGCTCGTGGGTGGCATTTCATGAGCCCGAGTACGAGCCGAGCGGGCCTTGCCGGGAGGCGAGCCGAGCCGCTCGGCTCGTCAAAA
>NC_036239.1:7937876-7965814 GCF_002742605.1 Olea europaea var. sylvestris
CGCTCCAGCCAATGACCAAAACGGTCACAAAAGTGACCGTTTTGGTCACTTTTCAGTGATCGTTTTGGTCAATGAATTCAGTGACCAAACGGTCACTGAACTTTATTATTATTTTTTATTCCCCCCTTTTTTTACTATAAATACCCCCTTCCCCCAAAGATTTTTTTCATATCAATTGCTCTTCTAAGATTACAATCCTCTCAACTCTATTTTATTATATCAATTATCGAGTTTTTACTTTCTTGTGCTGCAAAATATACAATATCAATTCAATTTTTACAGTTTATTAGTTACAATTTCAATTCTTCCAATTCTCAATTCTCACAATCTCACTACATTTATATTCATCTAGTCAAGATTTCATCATAAACAATCACAGAAATGGATCAACGTTCATTTGTTGAGAGTTTGTTTGATACAGGATGTGAGCCACTGCCACATCATGGAGAATCGTCTAGGACGTCGCAAAGTCAATTTCCAAATGAATTTGCCGGACTAAATGACATATCGATACCTGAAGATGTTTACATTCACGGTCAGGGAAGCCACACTCCAATTGATTTGGATGATATTAACATTCCTGAAGCGGAACATGAAGATGAAGATCAGTAATTAAATATCCCAGATGCGAGGGGAAAATGAAAGGCCAAAAAACAAGCAAAATGTTGGGATCACTTTAAGTTAATTTCAACGGAAAAAGTCGTTGATGGCCTTGCAGAATCTAAAGCAATATGTAAATACTGCCAACAAAGATTGACATGGCAAAAAGGAATTGGTACCGCTCATCTCAACCGCCACTACAAATCATGTGCAGCCAGACCTAGACTTCTTCCAGCTGATCAAACACAATTACAATTTGGCAGTCCAGGCGCCCGTTCTACAATTTCACCCCTATCTACGTGGGTGTATTCGGAGGACGATACTCGAACGGGAATGGTGAAATTTGTTACCACCACTGAGTTGCCTCTGGCTATTGCAGACAACCAACATTTCGTCTCGTTCGTGAAAGAATATCTACAACCGAGGTACGTTGGGGTAAGTCGAAACACTCTTCGTGCCGATACAATAAATTATTTCAATAATTCAAAACAACAATTAATTATAGATTTGCAAAAATATGGGGGTGTTATATCCTTAACTTCTGATATATGGGAAGGGGTTAATAAAAGAGCATATATAGCTGCAACCGCACACTATATAGACCCACTTGGTGCATGCATAAGAAAATTATTGCTTTTAGAATTATTGAATTTCCTCACAATACTAATAATATATATAATGCTATTATCAGTATTGTTAGAGAATATCATTGTGAGACTAAAATTCGATCTTTTACTTTTGATAATGCTAGTGTTAATAAGGTAGTCGTCGATAAATTGTGTAGGACACTTCAACCTAATTTTGGTGGGTATTTGTTTCATATTCGTTGTGTGTGTCATATCTTGAATTTAATTGTGCAAGATGGTTTAAAACATATAAAGGATGAACTTCAAAGGATTAGGAATGCATTAGTATATATTACGATCTCTCCTAGTAGAAAACAAGCATTTGAAGATTTTTGTGTCAAACTATGGGTGATGACTGCTAAAACATTTGTTAGCGACGTAGGTCATAGATGGAACTCTACATACTTGCTATTAAAATCATGTGAAGGTTTTAAAAATTTAATAACTGACTTTTATAACAATAGACATGTTAGAAGTGATGACGATGGTATGTTAAATGAATCCGATTGGATTTTAGTTTTGAAAGTTAAACGATTTTTGACATCTTTTTATGAGACCACAAAAATTTTATTCGGCGTTTATTATCTCACAAGCTGTATGGTGCTTGAATGCCTTTATATAATTGTAAGAACATTCCATAAATATAAAAATGATCCTACTTTTAGTGAAATTTCAATTGCTATGGAATTAAAGTTTAGAAAATATTGGGAAGAACCGCCTATATTATTTCCTTTAGCATGCGCAATGGACCCCCGATATAATATTTCGGGAACTAAATACGTAATTGATCAAATCAATAAAGTTTTAATACTTGATACACCATCACCTATAAGAATTTAGAGCAAACATTTTGTGAAATGTATGATTTATATGCGGAAAGAATAGGTGCGAATGTTAGTCGGGTACCCTCTGCTGCACCTACTCCTTTTACTAAAATTGAAGAAGATGCTGCGAAAATAATGAATTTATTTTTCAGGGCATTAATACATTTAGATATGATGCAACTGCAATGTGTTCATCTAGTGCCATGTCGTCTACATCTACATCTCATCAAATATCGGTAGAAACTCAAAATGCGATGCCTGTCGAATTAATTGATTATTTCAATCATAATATGCCAACAGACAGAACAATTAAAAAAATTTCAGAAGAAGTAATTGAATTCTGAAAAAAGTATGAAAGACATTGGCCAATTGTTTCTGCAATTGCGAAAGATCTATTGACACCTCCGGTTAGCACCATTGCTTCGGAGCCTGCTTTTAGTGCAGGTAAAAGGGTTTTGACCGATATCAGGAGCCGACTGAAAGAAGATGTTTTGGAAGCGTTAATGTGTGTGAAGGATTGACAGGACGCTCATTTTTTACTACAAGATAAATACGCTGAAATTGCATGTCGTCAGGTAAGTGATATTTGATTTAACTATATCAATCAAAATTTTTTTTATTTTTTAATCGTTAAATTTAATTTTCTTTAAAAAATTGTACACGTTACAACAAGTTGTTCATGTACAATTTTTAACTCCGCCTACTTAAAATTGATGTAGCCGGTCCCAAGCCCGGATAAAGGAAGAGAGTTTACATTTTATTAACTTTTAAAAGAAATAAAAAAAATATTTTTTGTAAATGTATTTCAAAAAATAATTCGTTTTCATTATATAAATATTTTATAATTTATAAAAAGTATTACAAATTACAATATGATATAAATAAAAAATAAATAAAAACTTGTTTTCGTTAAATTATTTGTATTTTTTAACACTTTTTATTTTTAAAACTCTATTCTTTATTAACTTTAAAAAGAAATCAAAAAAATATATATTTTGTAAATGTATTTCAAAAAATAATTCGTTTTCATTATATAAATATTTTATACTTTATAAAAAGTATTACAAATTACAATATGATATAAATAAAAAAATAAAAACTTGTTTTCGTTAAGTTATTTGTATTTTTTAATACTTTTTATTTTTTAACACTTTTTATTTTTAAAACTCTATTCTTTATTTAAAAAAAAATGAAAATAGGCGAGCCCACGAGCCCTCGCCCAATTTCAAGCTCGGCTCACCACGAGCACGAGCCGAGCTCGTGGCATTAAGGGCCGAGCCGAGTGGCAACCCTAGATTTTGGGCCTTTTCGGCCTTGGCTCGCTAGCCATTGGAATGAAGAATTCTGTAAAGCCTACAATCTGAAAATAATTGGTTTTAAGGTGTGTAGATTTAGAATGAGTTGCCCCAATGATCTTGACCAGAAACTAGGGTTTTTCCAGTGCGAAGTGGGAATAGATGAGGATGATTTGACAGGAGAGAATGGACTGAGGCAATGAGCAAGGTGAGTTGTGAGAATTGGCGCCAAAGGGAGAAGTACGTGCGATGTATGACAATTCTTATTCAGTTGACGTGTGAGGTAAACTACGGCTTGTTTTGTTATTTGTTTATTGATAAACTTATTTTAATAAAGCTATGGAATAACATACGTGTACAAATTTTATAATAAATATTTAGGGCTTGTTTTAATTCCTATTTTTTGGGGAGAAAAAATCGACCCTTCTACACGTCTAGAATTATTTTTGCCAGAATACATACAGAATACTCACAATTTTGGGACCCACACACATTTTTGGCATTTTTATACAACATGAGACTCACATACTTGTCTCTATTCTGTACACAATCTGTGAAAATATAATCTGTACACCCAAATTTTTTCAAAAAAAAATTTATGATAGTAATTTTAAAAGAATATATGGTTAAAAAGTTAAAAAAAATAAAATAGATTTACACGTATAATTATTTGAGCTATGCTACACTTACAAAGATGGGTTACAAAGTTAATTGATAAAATAGCATCAACACTAATCATTTCAAAAGCAGATTTTTAAACCATTTCTAATCAATGGCCTGAATTTTGTCAACACACTTTGTAATCCAACTTTTATAACCCAACTTTGTACAAGTAGCTTTATTGTAATTATTTAATTGGAAGAATGAATGGTTTAAAATGTTTATGAAAAAATTAATTTTAGAAAATGGGTTCAAATAGCAGTATAATTGAAATTAATCTAGAACAAAAAATGTCTATATAAGTAAAAAGTTAAAAATAAAAATTTATCATTAGTGTGAGAGGAAAGGGTACATAAGCTTATAATGTGTTGCGATGTTGCATGAACTGAGATTTGTTTTCGAGCACTAAACAAGTAATCATGCATGCTTTGTGAGTATCTTATAAATCTCGTAATTTTTTTTTCTTTTTTAGAAAAAAAATGCAATTTAGGGCTCGACAAAACTCACGAACTGAATTCGAACTGAACTGAACCGAATCGAATCAACTAGTTCTTCTTAAATTAAATATCCAAACGGGTATCTTAATCGAGAACCGACGAGTTTGGTTCGGTTCGGTTCTCGATTTAAGAATCGAATCTCCTTAATTTTTTAATTAATTTATTTTAAATAGATCAAATTATTTTTTCTAAATAAATTTGCTAACTAGTTAATTTAGTTCAAACCCAAAAATATGATTTTTTTTCTATTTCTAATTTTCAGCAACTTAATCAATTTGATCTAAATTTCATTCAAATCTATTACTCTATCGTAATGTCGTTTCTATTGTTTTGAAAAATCAAATTGTAGCTCGACAATGCCTCTCTTAATTATTTTGAGCTAGTTATCATAAGAATGGACTAACAATCAAATCTATGAAGATCTCAGCAAAGAGAGATGCAAAAGACAAATAAGAATGGACTACGTTATTTTATAAGAGTTAAGATTTAACATATCATTAGTTGAATTAATCTAATTTTGTAAATAATAAAAAATTTAATTATAATATGGAACCTGGAAATCGAATGGAATCGATCCGAACTGAACTGGACCGGACCATGCCCCGCCCTAATGCAATCTATGAATATAATTTTCTCAAATCCTTTTTATTTTGTATTCTTTTAATAAATAAAGGTTATTAGTTAAAAGTAATTTTTTTTATTTTTTACTTTTAAATTATCATAACAACTATCTAGATTCATGATTATATATATGAACATAAAAGAAAGTATGACACTTACTTTCTCCAGCAAAAAAACTACAGGTGAGAGTATTTGTCCACGCTAATAGGGCAAGGAAAACTCTATTTCTTATTATTATTGTTGTTGCTGTTGTGTTTAATAGCTCGTCATTCAGACCATAAACAAATATTTAGAGTTACATTTAGCCTTTGTTTGGTGGCTTTTTTTGTGGGGGAAATATATTGTACTAAATAGTGAATTTTTGGAGAATACGTGGTTAAAATGTAGGAAAATGATTTAGATTTAAGTGTAGAATATTTTATTCTGTGAATGTGTGGTTGAAAATAAATACATTGAAAAAATGAGTTTTGAAAGCATGAAAGACAAATAGGGGGCTTAATTTGAACATGATGTTTCATTTAGTTATTTATTATCTAAAATATCTATTCACACATTTTTATGTTCTTTGGCCTAAATATTTTATGTTTTTATAAAAATTGTGCAGTTGATTTCAAAGTAGTGTTTGGTGCATATATTAACAAATTTTTTGGCCTAATTTTATTTAATTTTCATCAAAATTGTGATGTAAATTTCCAAGGTACAAATAACTTCTTGTTATTTTGATGAAGGAATGATCATATCAACTAAAAATGGAAATGGAAATAAAAATGCGATCGAGCATTTTGTCATGTTCAACATACAAAGTTATACAGTAAATTCGATGAACTTTTAAGTTTTAATTTTATTATATAAAGAATGGAGATAAATTATTAAATATATCTACCATAGGAATTGTGCTTGATCCTTTATCAAAGATTACTCGAATAGCATCTTGATATTTATAGACAAATTCGTCTCTTCGTCCCTGGGTGGATTAAGCCCCTATTTGACAGCCATTAATTTAAAAAAAAAATTGAATTTTGATTAGTAATACTTTTTATTTTTTATTTTTTTATATTGTGTGGTTAAAAAATAGGAAAATGTTTTAAGTTACATACAAAATATTGTAATATGTAAATTTGTGGTTAAAAATGAGTATGAAAATTAAAAAAAAAATTGAAATGATGGTTGTTAAACAGGGCTAAGGGATGGTTGAACTGGTCCCACCCCATAAACATTTTGGAACTTTTTGTATTTTTATTTTTAAGTTTAGTCAATATTCAAGTCCCAACATACACCAAACTTTGGGTTAGATTATATTTTACTTGCTACACTTACATTTACACTTCGTTACTCATTGAACTTTATGTCGTTTCACTCCATTACTCATCGTGCAACTTCCATAACTAATAAAATCGATACACACAGGTATGTTAAGGGAAGAATTCAAGATTATATTATTTCCTCCATATATGTTACAATGATTTTGTATAAAATTTATAGGTGAGAATTCATTTATACATGGTAAGAACTATGATATGGAAATAACTATAAAAGAAAATTTATTTGTATTGATTGCCGTTGATTGCTATTGGTGCTGTTGGTGAGCTGGTTGTAATACTCCCCCTCAAGTTGGAGTATGGAGGTCCGTAATGCCCAACTTAGACCGAAAGAAGACAAATAATTCACGATCCAATGGTTTAGTAAAAAGATCAATTAACTCTTGAGAGCTTGAAACATAGGAGGGAGCAATAAGACCAGATTTGATTTTTTCACGAACAAGATGACAATCTAATTCAATGTGTTTGGTACGTTCATGGAAGACCGAATTACGTGCAATGTGGATTGCCGCCTGATTGTTACAGTGAAGCAGAATAGGTTGTGAATGTGGCACAGTAAATTCCTGTAGAAGGAGGCGAAGCCAAACAAGTTCACAAGTTGTAATGGCCATCGCACAATATTCAACTTTAGCAAAAGAGCGAGAAACAGTTGTTTGTTTCTTGGTGCGCCAAGAGCTGGGGCTATCGCCCAATTTGATGATGAAACCAGTTGTGGAGCGTCATGTGAGTGGACAACTTGCCCAATCAGAGTCACAAAAAGCAGATATCTGAAGATTGCAGTTGGATGGAAAAAAGAGTCCATAACCAGGTATAGTTTTCAGATAGTGGAGCAAGCGGATAACAGCATGTTGGTGAGGCTGGCGAGGAGTGTGCATAAACTGACTCAAAATGTTCACTGCAAAGGTAATATCCGGACGAGAGATGGTCAAATAAATCAAACGACCAATCAAGCGTCGATATGAGCTAGGATCGTTCAAAAGATCACCATCTGAGTCATTAAGTTTGCAATGTTGTTCCATGGGAAAATATGCCGGGCGAGAGCCAAGTTAACCTAAATCAGTAAGAATGTCCAATGTATATTTCTTTTGATTGATAAAGATGCCTTTAGGAGATCGAGCAACTTCAATCCCTAGGAAATATTTGAGATCACCAAGATCTTTGATTTTGAAGGTCTGTGCAAGATGTCGTTTGATAGAATTGATGGCAGAGCTATCATTACTAGCAACAATGATATCATCAACATAAACAAGAACGATAGTAAAGGTTGTACCTTTGGTTTCAGTGAAGAGACTATGATCAGCAGCGGATTGATCAAAACCTGCAAAGATGAGAACATGGGGTAATTTTGAATACCACTGACGTGAGGCTTGTTTGAGACCATATAATGATTTGCGGAGACAGCAAATGCGAGTCTCTCCTTTACGACAATATCCTGGTGGTGGGCGCATATACACTTCCTCATCAAGATCACCATGAAGGAAAGCATTGTGAACATCCAATTGTTGAAGAATCCAGTGTTTAGCTGCAGCTATAGAAAGGAGACATCGAACAGTAACAAGTTTAGCCACAGGAGCAAAAGTGTTATTATAGTCAAGTCCTTCAACCTGAGTGGAACCCTTGGCAACCAAACGAGCTTTGTGGCGTTCAATGGAACCATCGGCACGCAATTTTGTTTTATAAACCCATTTGCAACCAATTGCCTTCTTACCAGGAGAAAGATCTTTAAGGGTCCATGTGTGATTGGTTTCAAGGGCTTGAATTTCAGAAGCCATTGCCTGTTGCCAATGCGGCTCAAGAATAGCTTGAGAGTAAAGCACGGGGTCTTGAACATTTTTGGAGACAGAAGAGAGGAAAGCTAAATGTTTTGGACTAAAGAAATGATAAGAAAGAAAATTAGGTAGAGAGTGAACCGTACCTGAGAAAGATTGGGAATAAGATGATGAACGTGGTCCCTCTGGAGGTAAATCTGAGCAAATGTAGTCTTGAAGATATGTGGGGTGAGTGATCGTGCGTCGAGGTCTAGTTGGTGGGGGTGAGCTAGGTGGGGTTGAGCTGGTGATGTTTTCAAGGGAGTTGGCAGGTCCATCAACAACTTGTGGTGTTGGTATAGTTGGTTCCATGTCTAGCGTGGATGAAGGAGATGAGTCAGAGGTGTTATGGGAAACGTGGGTTGGAGATGGGTAAGGGACATCAAAGGGCTGATTGGTATCTGATGATGTATGATAAGGTTGGATGGTAAGAGCGAAGGGAAAAGTAGATTCTACAAAATAGACATCATGAGAGAGGAAAATTTTCTTGGTTTGCAAGTCATAAACACGATAGGTATGTGGAGTTTAAGAGTAGCCTAAGAATATACATGGTGTGCTACGAGAAGAGAACTTGTCCTGGTGGACACTTAAAGTGTGTGCATAGCAAAGACATCCAAAGACACGGAGGTGATCATAGGTAGGAGGTTTGTTGAAAAGGAGTTCATAAGGCACTTTGTGATCAAGCGTGGGAGTTGGGATGCGGTTAATCAGATAAGTGGCAGTAAGTATGCATTCATCCCAAAAGGTAATAGGTAAGTGTGAATGAAAGCGAAGATATCGAGCTACATTTAGTAGGTGACGATGTTTTCGTTCTGCTACACCATTTTGTTGGGGTGTTTCAACAAAGTGTGCTCATGAATGATCCCATGGTCAAGGAAGAACTGTTGTATACGATGAGAAAGAAATTCTTGATCATTATCAGACCTAATATGTTTGATAGGGCAATTAAACTGCGTTTGGATCATTTTAATGAACGTGGTTAGGCAAGTAAATGTATCAGATTTAAAACGAATGAGATATACCCAAGTAACACGTGAAAAATCGTCAACAATTGTGAGAAAATAGTGTGAACCAGTTGTAGAGGGTGTGGAATATCCGTCCCAAATTTCACAATAAATTCGGTTAAAGGTAAAAGTATTTTTATTTTCGACCAGTTTGAAGGGAAGGCACGTATGTTTACCGCGAACACAACTATCACAATTTCTAACTTTATTTGAATCACATAAAATTTTTGGAATACAAGAATTTGAAGGATGACCTAAACGAAGATGCCATAGGTCCGATGTGGCTGTAGGATTCGCTGTGAGTTGAAATGCAACATGATTAAATGGTTTAAAATGGTAGAGACCTCCACGTTCTTCACCCATCCCAATCAGCTTCCTCGTATGTAGGTCTTGAAATAAACAAATAGAAGAGAAAAATATGGTAACACAATTACACGATTTTGTGAGTTGACTTACGGAGATTAAATTATATTTAAAATCGGGAACAAAAAGAACATTATGTAGACATAAATGGGGAGAAATATGGATGTGGCCCATATTTGTGACTTAGGCCTTGAAGCCTGTGGATAATGTAAGGGATTGATTATGGGCCCAAACATGTGAGGCTTTGGGTAAGTTAGAAACACAAGAAATGTGGGCTGAAGCCCCACTGTCTATAATCCAGGGACCTGGGGTGATTTGGGGAGATGATAGAGAGATCTCAGAGAAGGCCGAATGTGCAACGATGCTGGGTTCCAACATTTCCATCAATTGCCGGTAATGCTCGTGAGATAAGCCAGGGATTGCACTCGGCGTGGAAGGGGCTGAGGTACGGGACACCATGTTTGCTGTGGGTGGCCGATTAACGCCTGAATCGTGTGGCCGATTTTTGACAGGTGCGGATCGCAGGGGCTGCCTCGGTTTATTGGTGTTCCAATGGAAAGGGTAGCCAATGATTTCAAAGCAGGAGGCTTCTTGATGTCCATCTTTCCCACACTTTGTGCATTTTCTACTGTTGCGAGAACGGAATCTGTGATTGACCTTTTTGTTGTGTGAGACAGCCATGGCCGAGTTTTCGGGATTGGGTAATAATGGAATTTGTAGGAGGCATTGTGTCTCTTCTTGGTATATGGTGGCATATGCTCTGGAGATTGTGGGTAGGGGGTCCATGGTGATAATTTGGCTTTGAATGTTGGAGAAGGAGTCATTGAGGCCCATAAGGAATTGAAGGAGTCGTTCGGTACTGGCTGTGTCTTCGGCCTTTTTGCGAGCATATCAACTGCAAGAGTTGGCATCGGTTAGTGCATTGATCTCATCCCAGATTCCTTTAATTGTATTGTAGTATGTGGTGACGGACAAGGCGTTTTTTTTGAGGTTAGCCAAATCACGTTGGAGGCGGTAGAGACGGGGGTGGTTGCTTTGAGAGAATCGATTGTCCAGATCAGTCCATACATCAGAAGGTTTGGTGCAGTAGATCAAACTTTGTCTAAGGTGCCTATCGATGGAATTTAAGAGCCAAGAGAGAACTATATCACTGCAACGATCCCAAAGGTTGGCAATATTAGCATCGGATGGTCGCTTTGGAGTTCCATCGACAAAGACAAGTTTGTTCTTGGCATTAAGGGTCATACACATCGAGCGTTTCCAGGCTGCATAGTTTTCTCTAGTGAGGAGATCGGGGATGAGCACAGACCAGGATTATCAGCAGGTGTTAAGAAATATGGGGATGTGAGGTTGTTGATCAATTGTGAAGATGTCAACGATGTCAAATCAGAGATGGTGGTTGTTGGTTTCGAAGGTCAGAGAAATCAGAGGAGGCCGCAGGAAGGAGGTTGCTCTGATACCATAATAAAATCGATACACACAGGTATGTTAAGGGAAGAATTCAAGATTATATTATTTCTTCCATATATGTTACAATGATTTTGTGTAAAATTTATAGGTGAGAATCTAATCTATGCATGGTAAGAACTATGATATGGAAATAACTATAAAAGAAAATTTCTTTGTGTTGATTGCCGTTGATTGTTGTTGGTGCTGTTGGTGAGTTGGTTGTAATAATAACTAACCCTTGCATACGTAGATAATGAAATACACACGTGGCCAGTTAAATCTCTCTAATTCAGAAAACAAATGCCACATCATCACTCCCTAACATTCCCCAAACACGCCTTAGCCAAACCAAATGAAATCGTGAAAATCATACACTTCTTCCCCAAAACTAGAAGTCCAATCCTTTCGAAACTCTATCACCAAATCATTTTTGCTCCATTGATTTCTAAACCCTTCCTTAGAGTGTTACTTGTGGAAATTATGCTACATTTAATCCATTGTGTTAGGTTTTGTATTATAATTGGTGATTTGTGAACAAAAAGACTAAATTGAATATGTGTAAAAGTCAAAGAGTTAGGAGCAATATTATATAGTTGTATAAGGTAGCTCAGGGTTAGAGATCGAGTTTGGAACAAAGAAGAAGAAATGCCGCATTTTCGCTTGTCTCTCGCCATGACACAACTCAAGCGACAAAAAAACAGAATGAACGTCACTAGCTTATCACCAAGACTTTGCTCAAGTGAAACACTATTGCTTGCTTCTCGCTGGAGGGTCGCTCGAGCAAAGGTATTATTCGGCCAACCTTAATTCGTGATTTTAGAAAGTTTTTCACGACCTATAATACATAAACATCCCTAACTATAAAATACACATGTTGGAGCTAGACCAATTCTCAACTATTCTATTAAGATTGGCTAGGAGTTTGCTCTCGAATTTATGCTGGAAAAGGGTGAATCCAGGTCAACACATTTTCCCAAATTCCTCTAATGAGCCAAATAGTGCAACTGTGTATGTGGATGTAAATGGCATGTTTGAAAAATCTAAAGTTACAATTTTATCCTTTTTAAAGTTGGTTAGAATTTGATCAAAGTCAAGTTTTTGTAAACTAACGGTGTATATAATGAATTCCATTGGTTTGTCCTTATACTACAACTAAATTAAAAGCCTGGGATTGTGAGTGACACAAATGAAAGATTTGAATAAAGTCTAAAAAAAATGAAATGTTTGGAACCGCAACTGCAATATTCCATTTTAAAATGATGTTGGCTCAAAATATGAAGAACAAGAACCTAAAATTGCACATAAAACAGAGCGGGGTTGTGAAAATTTTAGATTTAATAGAGATTTGCATCAGTCGTGGATAATATATAGTGTAACTATTTTAGAAGTTTGCAAACAAGTTTGCTCCTTTTTGTAGGTAGAGACCAATTTCTAATTATACCAATAGGTTGGGTACTAACTATGCATATTCCCCAGAAGATAGGTATAACAAATTTATTTGTTTATATTTAATAAATGAAATATATTTATTGTCACTCTAACTTAATAACTTAGAATTGTAATACGTAAAAACAAGTTAGCAACGACACTCGAGTTTCAATTCCTTTATTTTTCTTTGTTACATTCCTTGTTTCGTGGCCATTATTTTAAAAAAAATAATGCTTTGAATAGTGATTTTTAAGAGAATATGTGAATTAAAAGTAGGAAAAAGTTTTAAATTTACTTGAAAAATATTTTATTGTGTAGTTAAAGATGAATATGTAGAAAAAGTTTTTAAACAATGGTTCTCAAACATATTCTATGTTCACGTATAATAATATGAGTAATTGTTTGCTAAAAATACTACACCGAAAGTGCAAAGGTCATGCTCAAGTAATAAAGTAGACCTTTTAAGTTCGGGTTATCGATCCTCGAGGAATGTTTACTTTTGATTATACAATCTTAATCAATTTAATTTTAACAATAGAAATAAACACACGATAAAATTATGATTTTGGAAAACAACTAGAAAACTACAAAATAAGAAAATATAAAAATCTTGAAAATTTCGGAAGCAAACATAGTTGGGATTCATGGTTTCGCTTAACTGCCTAATTAACTTCTCCATAAACCAATTAAAAAGTTATTTATTTACAACGTTAGATCCAATTTTTCAATTTTAGTTAATTACTTCTCTGAGTGAAATTAACCCTAATTGATTTATTTAACTACTATATCTCTATATCGATTAAAACCAAATAATCGCATTAAATATTTGTAAAAATAGCTCATTGGGTCACCTAAAGGTAAGAGTATATTTCTATCTCCTACACAAACCTAAGGTTTATACTATTTGGTTTAAAATACACAGTATTCTCTTGAACGATGTACAAATTACTAAACATAATCATTCATTGATAACATAAATGAAAATGAATGAAATACATTAGTAAAAACACATGAAAATAAATAACTTAACATTAAAGAGTAAATATTAAAATTAATTATAAAAGTTAAGTTAAGTTACTAACATAAATCCCAATACAAATATTTAGCCCTTATTAAATATATGATAAAAAGGAAAACATTTTATACAATACATTACAAGTTTGACAAAATAATTAAGAAAATACAAGGTATAGATAAAACCCCTTTTTGAGCTTGCAATTGATTTCTCCAAAGCTTTGCCAAATCCTTAATTGAATCTCTTTGTGCTCTAGAATGTGCCTCCAAAATACACAAGAAAAGAAAAGAAAATGAAGAGAAAAGAAAGAAAAATAGAAACAAAGCAAAAATTAAAGAGAAAGAAGACCTAGCCCAAGAATTCCTAGAATTGACTAACAAAACGGTATTTAAATGGCCAAAAATCATTTAAGGTGAAATTGCTAAAGAAGTCCCGAAATTTACGTGAAATAGGCAAAATTTACCTAATCAGAAGGCGGCGCGCGCACGCGGGCATTCGTAAGGCCCCTCAACTTTGATCATCTACAATCTGGTCCTCAGATTTTGATTTCCATATCACTTTTTCCCTCCAAAATTGCAACCGTAGGTCCTTAAACTTTCGGCACTTATGCATTTTGATCCCCAACTTCACAATTTTGTACGCTTCTGGTCTCTTTTCACTTCCTTTTGCCTTATTCCCTTACCGTTTGGGGTTAATGACCTACAAAAGTCAAAATTATTCAATTATGAGTCGATATCCACTCCTTTAATCAATTAGCTTATTAAAGTATCTAATAAGTGTGCGAAAACACACTTATCAATAATGTTATTCATAGTAAAGATTACTGGTAGTCAACCTACGTGGCATTATAGCAGTTTGTATTTGATGTATTGATGTGACAATTTTTTATTGCCACATGCATCAAATAATAAATTATCGCCTAATGTCATGTAACACGACTACCAACAATCTTCACCGTGAATAACATTATTCTAATAATATTGTGCTTATAATTACATTTAGACAATGATATTTCATTACTGCTAATAAATAACATATTTCATTAGTTTAGATAATAAATTACAAAAAAAAAGTTTGAAACACTCCTATAGAAAATTTAAAAAATACTAGTTTATTGTCCGTGCAATGCGCGGGCTATGTTATTTTGAGGTAATATTAGCGTGCCGAATGTTGATGATTGACGGGAGATATGTGTGTAGTAAATAGAACTAAATAGAAGAACATGACTGGACAAATGAAGACAAAGTTAATGCTACTATGAAGTAAGAGTTCAAAGACTAGTCATATGTATACTCCACATATGCAAATATTTAATAAAAAATAGAGCAACTACATCGTGGAATGACTCAACTTGCATACTCATAATTTTCAAGCAGCATCTTGCCACCTTTCGTATTTAAAGCTGATTTTGGAAATGGTTGAATTAATAAGCATCTCATTACCTGCCAATGGAAAAGATTTTACGAAAGAAGTTAGCTAAGTGTGTTTGGAATGTAAATACACAAAGAAAAAAGCTTCGATTTCGGAAGAGCTCATAAATATTGACAAAACTTACAATTACAACATGTTGTAAGTTTAGACTTGGATTCCAATCTTTTTTCAAGGTATTAACACAAATCTCACAATTGACAGCAATATTTAGATGAAACACCTGTCAGAAAATAGCCTAAAACATAATTAATGTAGATAGAAAGAGGTAATAATTGTTATATATTGTTATGCCCCTATCTAAACCGCCTCGGAATGACCGTCACCACACTTTCCGACCTGATAGACCCCATCCAAAGTGTTTCCGAAGTGATCCCATTAATGTCAACGACCTGATAGCACACTGAGAGACATAGACGATCCTGCTGAACTGACCGAAGTGCCCTCGCCCTGAGGCTGAGGCCGAGGCAAAGTGGACCTCGGTCAGAATATCCGCCGCCAATTTCAGAAAGAGATTTTTGCCAAGATCCTCTGTGCATCTAAGGTTTAAATTGATTTGACGTCTGTTTGAGGCTAGTTGATGTGACTTATCAACTATATGTCAACTCTACTCGGGAGAAACAAACTACCCACCAAACGCGGCTGATTGACGCCTATGAGCAGACGCCTCATACCGTCAAATGCATACACGTGTCCCACATCCAACAGTTCATCCCACCTATAAATACTCAAGATTTGGCAAGAGGCAAAGGTAATGAAACTCTTACTACATAGCACTCCACAGCAAGTTTATATATTTTCTCCTCTTCCTTATTATTATTTTGCACAACCCCTAGGTACTATTCCGATCACCTAAACCTGACTTGACCGTCGGAGTGTATACGTCCGCCACCACCCCTGCTGGTCCCGACCATGTACGTCTGACCGTGCGTTGATTGTGCGTGGGAGGAATACATGGAGTAGCTATCGGTTGGCCACGTGGAAGGTCCAATTTTCGAGGTCAACAGATTGGCGTCGTCTGTGGAAAACACTTCCCATTGAAAATTCAGCATTCTCCACCAGAGAAATCGCAGGAAAACTTGCGACTAACCCTGAAAAGGGCAAGTTCTTGAAAAAGAACAAAGTCGAGTTATAATCCAAGTTCTCACCACCCTTGAAAAAAGAGATAGGATGAGTTATAGCCATGAAGACGACAACCCCATGAGAGAGGCCTGTGAAAAAGAGGTGCTCCATAACAATGTCACTCACCAGAGACCCTATCATCGGCATCGCTGAGGCACAAGAACGGCCATGCTCACTGAAGGTATGGCTCAAATAGCGGGGGACATGAGGGACATCGCAGCTTAGAATTTGGCGATACATGAACTTCTCATGCAAGCCCAGGGTCATCAGGGCTATCAAATGCCCCAAGGATCTTATCCAGTGCAGGAAGTCCCCGTATCTTGCTCCCGAGGCCATTTGAACCGGCACACAAAACGCCCCCTCGAAAAAGAAATGGACGTCGAAGCCACATCTTATGTGCAAGGGAACCAGCCATCAGAACCACACTTGGGGGACAATTTTCCTTAAGAATAAGAGGAACAGAGTTCGGTAAGCGTCTTCGACCGGATTGGGGAGGGTCCTAGCAATAGGGTTCGCCTAGTGAGAGGATCAGTTCGGCCAGATCAGGAACAAGAACAGGTTCCTCCTTCTCCTAAAGATAGGAGGGACAAGAGGAACCTAGTAGATTGGGGGAGTAGAGAAGAAGCACCTCCACCTCTCCAGAACATTCAAGATGATGAAGGGTCAGATGGGCCCTGTCGGTCTTATGAGATTGACGATGATAACCTCCATTTCTCAAGGGAGATCTGAAGCTTCCCAATGCCAGCAAGTTTTATGCCCCCTAAGATCCCCAAGTATGAAGGAAAGGGGGACTCGGAGAAGCACCTCACCAAGTATATGACACAAATGAGTCTCAGGGGAGTCTCGCCTGCTTTGAAATGCAGAGCCTTCCATTTAACACTGGGCAGATTCGCCGAAGTGTGGTACAGCGGGCTTCCTCCCCTAAGCATTAAAAGTTGGCCAGACTTGAAGAAAGCATTTTTGAACCAATATCTCTCACGCAGAGAATGAGAGGCACCGGTGCAACGCCTGCAAGATATGAGGCAGGCCCCTGGGGAGACGCTGAAAAGCTATCTCGCCAGGTTTATAAATGAAATCACCTACTGTGATCAGGTTACTGACAGAGAAGCCCTTTCAGTCCTGAAAGGCGGGCTAAACATGAACACTTTGTTCTGGAGGGACGTGCGCAGCAAGAATCCCTCCACCTATGACGAACTGGTGGAAATGATGAGAGTGGAAATTGTGAGTGAAGAAATGATTGATCATCGCAACCATGCCGCGCAGGGACTCCCTCCGTCTCAGAGGCAGGTAGGTTGAGGACCCGCAGCACACCTTGTTACTCAGCAATGGACTCAAGCAGGTCACACAATAGCTCCCACCTCCGGACAGGCGCTGGCTTTGGCCACATCGAATGCAGTGCTGATTTTGGCATATGAAAATGCTCCTGCAGAAGCGGGACCATCCGGAAGAGCTGATAATAAGAAGAAGAAGAAGAAAAGGTCAAACAAACCCTTGGAAGGGGCAAGATTTTGTACATTCCATCAACTGTATGGACATGACACTAGTGAGTGTCGAGACGCCAATCGACGCCCTGATCGAAGCAACCCATACCCTTCCAGTAGGAATGAATATCCTCACAGATCCACCTCCCCGAGCAAGGGAGCGAGAGGGCTCAGAGAACAATCACCTCGGAGAAGAGAGTCAAGGGACCGAGGTCAATCTAGACAGAGAAACCAGGCCCAATTTTCTGGGAGCCAGGTCATCAGGGAAATCGATACCATCATTGGGGGACCCCACGTCGATGGCAACACTAGGAATGCCCAAAGAAATTACACAAGGGAAACAAAGGACCCACCAATGATCACTTACATTGTCAATAGGTCACAGGCAGCCGATAGGATGGCCCCAATCACCTTCTCCAAGGAAGACGCAAAGGGAGTTCACCACCTCCATTGTGATGCATTGGTTGTAAGAGTTGTAGTGGCTAGAAATGAACTGAAACGCATGCTCGTCGACAATGGCAGTTCCGTGAACATATTGTTCGGCTCCACTTTTGACAAAATACAAATTGAACGTGGGTTGATCCCCATGACCGACCGACTATTCGGATTCACTGGGGAAGCATCATCCCACAAGGGCAGATCACTCTGCCTGTCGAGATGGGTTCGGCACCCCTAGTGGCCCAGCACTTCATGGAATTTTTGGTGGTAGATCACAGATCGGCTTATCATGGAGTATTGGGCAGACCTGCTTTGAAAGATCTTTGAGCTGTCACGTCTATCCACTACTTGTGCATGAAATTTCCAACCGAACATGGAATTGCTACGGTCCGAGGCGATCAGATAGGCTCTAGGGCATGCTACTTAAACTCGCTGCGAAAGTCCAAGCCCCGAACTGTTAATATAGTCCTAACTGAGTTTCCCGCTGAAATCAGTACGAATGTGGAAATGCTCGACACCCCTGAATAAGGGCATACCTCTGAACAAGAGGAAGACGTCGACATGGATGAGGCCCCTAAACAAAGACACCCTCTTAATGAGTTAAATCCCCGAATAATTGACTCCGAACCAAATGCGACCCCAATGGAAGAATTGGAGACTTTTCCCGCCAACCCAGAAGACCCCAGTCAGGTCTTGTGTATAGGAAAGTCATTGTCCCCTGAATCAAAAGTAGAGATGATAAGCTTCTTGAAAAGGAACTTGGATGTCTTCGCATGGAAGCATGAAGATATGGTGGGAATAGATCCTAGGATCAGTTGCCATCACCTTAACATCAACCCCTCCTGTGCCCCCCATAGACAGAAGAGGCGTGCCCTCAATCCGGAAAGGTAGGAGGCACTGAAAGACGAAGTGAACAAACTCAGCTGTAGTGGTTTCATAAGGAAAGCCATCTACCCGAACTGGATATCCAACCCGATCCTGGTGAAAAAGCCCAGCGAAAAGTGGAGGGTATGCGTAGACTTCACAAACTTAAATAAGACATGCCCTAAAGACAGCTTCCCACTTCCAAAAATAGATCAACTTGTGGATTCTACTATTGGGCATGAACTACTGAGCTTCATGGATGCATACTCAGGGTATAACCAGATACCCATGTTCCGACCTGATGAGGAAGCTACATCATTCATTACGGACAGATGTCTATATTCTACAAAGTCACGCCCTTCAAATTGAAGAATGCCGGAGTTACATATCAGAGATTGGTCAACATGATATTTGCCGAACTCATTGGTAAAACCATGGAGGTCTACGTGGACGACATGCTAGTCAAAAGCCTCCAAGCAACCGAACACGTAAGTCACCTCGACCAAACTTTTCAGATACTTAGAAAGTATAATATGAAATTGAATCCCCTCATGTGCACCTTTGGAGTGGCGTCAGGTCAGTTTTTGGGGTATATTGTCAATTAAAGAGGAATTGAAGCAAATCCGGTGAAAATAATGGCCTTACTAGAGATGATGTCACCTCAAAAACTAAAGGAGGTCCAAAACTTCAATGGTTTGATAGCCGCACTCAGTCACTTCATCTCCAGGGTCACAGATAAAAGCTTGCCTTTCTTCAATGTGCTGAAACAAGGAAAGAAATTTCAATGGACTTCGAAATGTGAGGAAGCCTTCCAGGCGCTGAAAAAGCACCTCGGAGAGGCGTCCCTCTTGTCGAAACCTCAACCGGATGAGTCACTACTGCTATACTTAGCGGTTTCGGACGTGGCGGTCAACGCCGTCCTAGTCAGAGAAGAAAGTGAGCCCCAGTTGCCAGTGTACTCCGTCAGCAAAGCACTTGTCCCAACTGAAACACGCTACCCAGATATAGAGAAACTAGCATTCGCCCTTATCACAGCCTCAAGAAAACTGAGGCAGTACTTCCAGGCCCACTCAATTCTAGTTCTCACCAACTTCTCGCTGAAGCAGGTGACGCAGAAAATAGACGCATTAGGACACCTGCTAAAATTGAGCTCAGTGAGTTCGATCTAACGTTCCGACCTCGACACGCCATCAAGGGCCAGACCTTTGCTGATTTTATGGTTGAGTTTGCCAAAACCCCAGAAATGAAGGCGATAATGGAACCAACTGAGACCCCACATGGAAACTGTTCGTGGATGGGTCCTCAGGAGAGACTGGCTCAAGGGCAGGGATCGTATTGGAAAGCTCGGAAGGCTACAAGCTAAATTGTGCAGTAAGGTTCGACTTCAAAGCCTCGAACAACGCTGCTGAATACGAAGCTCTTCTGGCAGGTCTTAGACTTGCTAAGGAGATGTGGGTCAGAAGGCTCCTGGCGAGCAGTGACTCTCAACTTATAGTGAACCAGGTCAATGGAAAATTTGCAGTCAAAGATGGTAGCATGATTGCGTACTTAAAGCTGGTTCTGGACCTAGTTCCTCATTTTGAAAGGTTCGAACTGACTCAAGTCCCCCGTCTAGAGAATGTAGATGCAGACGCCCTTTCAAAATTGGCCAGCAGTAAGGATTCAGAGCTGCTAAAGGTCGTCCCTATTGAGCACTTATCAAAGCCCTCCACCTCCGGAGGTGAAGAGATACTATGGATAGAAGGCACCCCATTGTGGATGCAGCCTATCATCGCCTACCTGAAGGATCAAACACTGCCTGTTTCTAGAAGCGAGGCGAGGAAGTTAAGAAGAAAGGCTGCACACTTCGTCCTGCAAGAAGATACTCTTTACAAGAGAGGCTTTGCCTCGCCACTTCTTCCATGCGTGGAAGGCGAAGAGGCCACATACATACTCAGGGAAATCCATGAGGGAATCTACGGAAATCACTCCAGAGAAACGGCTCTGGTACACAAAGTTCTCCGTCAAGGCTACTTCTGGCCGACCCTGAAAAGGGATGCTTGTCAGTTTGTCCAGAAATGTGACAAGTGCCAGTGCTTCTCGAACATACAAAGACAGCCTGCTCAGAGCCTCTCCGTAGTAACCAGCCCTTGGCCATTCGCCAAGTGGGGCATTGACTTCATTGGTCTACTCCCAAAAGGAAGAGGAAGTGCAACTTTCGCCATTGTCGCCATTGACTACTTCACTAAGTGGGTCGAGACAGAACCCCTTGCCAGGATCACGGAGGCGAATACTACCAAATTCATCTGGAAGAACATCATTTGTAGGTTCGACATTCCCCACTCCTTAGTGTCTGACAATGGAAGGCAGCTCGACAACAGGAAGATGCGAGACTTATGCGACGAACTAGGCATAAGGAAAGACTTCTCAACACCTCATCATCTCCAGGCAAATGGGCAAGTTGAAGCAGTGAACAAAACTATCAAGCACACCCTGAAAAGGAAGCTTGACACCTCAAAGGGGGCCTGGGTTGACGAACTCCCCCACGTCCTCTGGGCTATCAGAACTTCTAGCCAAATTACAACAGGTGAAACACCATTTTCCATGACCTACGAAGTTGAGGCCATGAGCCCGGTCAAGGTCGGGGTCCCATCACACCGACGGATACACTTCAATGAGATCAGTAACGACGAGGCTCGACTAATCGAACTACACCTCCTTGAGGAAAAGAGGGATGCCTCCTAAGTAAACTTGGCAAAGTATTATCGAAAGATAACCCGCTATTACAACTCCAAGGTCAGAAACAGAACTCTTCGCCTGGGCAACCTCGTCCTCAAAAGAGTTTTCCAATCTTTAAAACCAATCGGGTCAAGAGTGTTTGGCCCAAACTGGGAGGGCCCTTATCACGTCCTCAGGGAATCCCGACCTGGTACTTTCGAAATTGAAGACATGGCAGGAAAGGCACTGCCTCATCGATGGAACATCGAACACTTGAGGAAGTACTATCAATGATGAGCCTTTGTTTCGATCTGATCTCAATATGGTCTAATGAATCGATTGTTCTGATATGGTCTCAGTTATAAGTTCCCCAGCTTACTAAGTGCTGGAATTACCTTGGTAAAGCGTGGTGTAATTTATCTCAAGTAATGAAACTTCGATTCTGTGCCACATCGGTTAGTAAATAGTTTCCTCAGTCCTTCAATATGTTTACTTAAGTGATCCGATCTTCAATTATTAACAGATTAACGTTGAAAGACTCTTCAAGTTAACTTAAATGGTCCGATCCTCAATTATTAACTGGTTATTGTTACAAGGCGCTTAGTCTGGTGTTTGTCATTCATACAAGTATAAACAGATCCAAAAGGAAAGAAAGCAGAGGCACAAATACTTAGCAAAAAATTTCAGTTCATTTAAATAAGAATTGAAGTACAAGGGGGCCAAAGCCATTACAAAGGATGGCCCTATTCTAATGGAGGGACCTCTGTGTCGGCTGCCTCCTGGGCCTCCAGAGCCTCTTCAGCAAGCTTATCAGGCCGACCTCCAGTTGGTCCCCCGAACTTTGCCTCCAAAGAGGAGATGTCCAGAGTGGGATGAACCTCTTTCAGTCAACCTAATAAGCCTTGAGCACTCCAAGAAGCCCAAAAATTGGCGAAGTCATCATACAGGGGATGGTCTTCAAAGTGGTCGATGAAGTTCTGAACTGCTACCTCCCCTGCAGACTTCAACTCCTCCTTCAAAGAGGTAATCTCCTCTGACTGAGCCTCTGCCTTCTGCCTCAGCTCTGCCTTCTCTTTGTTTAAGGTCTCCAGAGCCTCGGTGGCGAGCTTGTGGTGCATGTTGGCGTGATCGAGTCACCGAGTCACAGCAGCCACTTGGCGCTCTACCTCGTATAACTCCTTCTTCAGCCACTCCACTTCTGCTTTGGCAGCAGTTAGCTGGGCCTCGACCTCCTTCTTTCCCTACTCCGCCTGTGTGGCCTTGTCCTGGGCCTCTCGCATGGCATCCCCATAGTGCATCGCTTCCTCGAGGTGCTTGGCGAGGTCCTTCCTCTTGGAGTTCAGATCCTTCACCAGGCCCTCGAGTTGGATGCTTGTACTCATGGCCCGAGCCACGTAAGCGCTATTGACAGCCATGAAGTCCTTAGCTGTGCACGAGGCGGTGTGGTCCCTCCACTCCTCGGTCCAGTATTTGCTGTGGACCACCGCCACTACAGCTGTTTCTGGAGGAAGGGCCTCCAATACTTCCCTCAGCGGCTCCTTCGGATTTGTGCCCAAAAAGTCGACCTCCTTAGAGGGACAAGGCCTCTTCCTCTTCTACTGCCCCGGCACTTGAGCAATTGGCACAGCGGCAAGTGGTGTTGTAGTGGGGGCAGTGACAGCCTTAGATGGAGCAGGCCTCTTTTCCGGAATGGTCACCCCGATTGGAATTGTGGTTTGCTTCAGAACAGGGGGTCCCCTAGCCACAGTTGGGCATTTTGGAGGGATGACGCTCTTCTTGCCCTTTCTCCGAAGGTCAGCCTCCAGGTCCTCAGGTACCTCCTCCTCCGTCGGAGGCTGAAGTTTCTTACTGGCGTCCACCAGATTCTCCATTTGCTTTTTGTAGGAGGAAGAGGAGGCCATCAATGCCCGTGCCTCTACCATCATCCTCTGGATGGTTTTAAAGTCGGGGCGCACGGGCATCTTCTTATTAAAGTTGTCTGCAAAGAATGAATTACGAATTAGTACAAGTATTAGGAGTTCGGAATAAAGGGTAAAGACTTCGATCCAGTTACCTTGGGATGCCATCAGGTCGTGGGTAACGAAGTGATTGTTCTTTCGGATCAGCCTATGGTAAGACCTCTTCTTTTGAGGCAGTTGATAGATGATGCAGATGGTATCGAAGTCCTCCGATGACAGCTCGCACCGAGGAAGAGCACCTACAAAAGAAATTCAAATATTTGGCACGATTCGAACCGAAGAGAAATATAAAGAAGGACAACTACTATACTCACTAAGTGTTGAATACTTCGTTGGGACCGTAAGAGGCGCCAGGGGGTCCCCCTCCATCGTATCCCATCGCCCTGCGGCCCAACACCATGAGCTCTTCCATTCTTTGATGGAGCTCGACAGATCGAGTATGAATGGAGTGTGGGAACCCCATGAAGTAAGGTAGTACCACTCCCGGGTCTTATCCCCCCGATAGTTACCTTAGGTATGTAAAGGGTTTGGGAGACGGAGAGGGGCATCTCCACCCCTAATGACGCCTCTTTCCACAACATCCAGGAGCCCACCATTTGGCTCCAGGAGTTCGGATTGAGTTGCTGTTCACGAAATATTTTCTTTCGATTTAAATTACCGCAAATGTACGGTTCGTTAACAAGTAATAAAGTGGATTCAATGAGTCCGAGTATCGTCCCACAGAGATTGGTTAGTTCAATTTTACTTATTCGACCTTAACCGAAGCCAAATTACTCAAAATGAATGTGGACCTAATTAAAACTCTAAAATTGGAAAGAAAACCCTACTTATGCAACTTTTATGATTGTAATGAAATTAATAAGCAAAACAATAATTTAAAACTCTAAAATGAAATCAATTGTTGAGAACGCACGTTTGTTGTAATCAATAGAAATTAAACACACTAGGATCACGATTTTCCATGCAATTATCACTTTAAACTCTAGTTTCACAATATGACAACATAATTCAATTGTTGACGAATCAATGTTCCTAAGTCTATCCAATACTCTCTCTCGAGATGTATCAAACCTATTTCTACATACCACCGGCCTATATTTCTATGACAAGTGCATATGTAAAAATGCATGTAGTTTTATGAACACTTAAAGATTCACGTAGGGCATAGCAGTATATTTCTATCCCCTATCGGACCCTACGATGATTTATATTATGTCGAATATATTCCAATTCTCTCGAATGTAAGAATAAATCACCCAAACTCACACAATTACGGGCCCTTAATTGCGGAAACAATAAATGCATATAAATCATTCAAAACAAAAGAAATATATTTTAATGTCAAATTGCAAAACTAGAAATATAAAACTCAAATCACATGGTACATCGATCTCCTAGCACAAGAAAATCTAGTCTAACATGATGGGAAATAAAGAAAAACAACAATTAAAACCAAGGAAGAATATCATCCAATTGATTCTTGAAGTGAAATCTTGAATCTTGAAGTGGATTGCCTTGTTTTTGCCTTGTTCTTCCCCTCCAAACCCTCCAAAATTGTGTTTTTGTGCCTCCAATTACGTTCTCCCCTTCTTCTGGACGTTCTTTCGTATTTAAATCGCGTGGAAATTAGGTTACCAAAGGAGTTTCAATCGTATAAGGAAACTGCAAAACGGCCCCCAGATTATACCTATGCGACCGCATAGGCATAACCTATGCTGTCGTATAGAGTAAACAAAATTTGAGAAAAAATTCTTGGGAGGATTCTATGCGACCGCATAGAGTTTATACTATGCGACCGCATAGGCATTCATTCTTTCCGCCGGACAGTTTTTAGTATTTTGGTCATAACTTTCTCGTCTGATCTCCAATTGAAGTGATTCAAAGTGCATTGAGAAGAAAACTCAAAGATATACATTTTTGATAGAAATAGACTTCCTCAGATTCTGATGTTTACTATGCGAAAAATAGATCTCAAGTAGATACTAAAAATCACTAGCATAGCTTTTTCGCCTGAAAGTTGATACTTGATAATATTTTGACCCTATTTCACCTCGTGACTCCTTTACTCATCCGATTGACCTCTAACACTCTTGAATCTTCATTCCATTTCCCGTCTCATCTATGAATTATTTGCAACTTGGTCCCCGAACTTTCAGTTTAATTCATTTTAGTCCCTTTGCAATTCCTTCTTCTTCCAATCATCTTGTATTGCTTTCGAGTTCATACTTAGCATATTTGCATTCCCGAGTTGTCTTTTAGTTCAACTTTCGAATATTTCCATCCTTAGTCCTTGAACTATCACTTTGCTCCATTTTAGTCCTTTTTCGGCTCTCTTCTCCTGAATTCCACTATTTTCATAGAAACACCTACATTGCATGAATTCAATGAGATTAAGTCACAATTCAATCATTTTGCTTGTATTTAAGTCATGTTTGTAATCTAAATAAGTATGCAAAAACACACTTATCAAACCCCCCAAACTTGAACTATTGTTTGTCCTCAAACAAGATAGTGACTTAATTCTGAACAAACATGGCTTAACACCTTGCCTTGGCTCAGGATTGGACTAAGTAATTGATTTTATGAAAATTTATCAGTGTAAAATGACATCAAGCTTTACCTGTTAAATGCATACTTGACGTGTGTGTGTGGATTCAAGCTAACATATCAAGTTCATGATGAGTTTGAGTCCCGACCCCAAGTGGTCAAATATATCCTTACTCGCTCGAGAGATACACAACCCCCAAACTTATTCTTTTCACTCAATAATCCCGGGGTTGTGTTTTAAATTTGGAGTTTACATAGCTCTATTTCTCACCCTCTCGTAATTTGGTTTAATCTCATTATCACAAGTTTACATGTCAACCAGTGAAGGCTCTCCTAAGTTTTGATTGCTTCGACACTCAAGATTAAACTAGGCTACTTGCCTTGCCTCAAAGGTATAGTTTCTTCCACCAAATGTCCAAAAGGGCTTTTCTTCATGTTTTTGTCTCTATTTTGTTTTTCTCACTTTTCTCTAATTCTTTGAAATTCTTTTTTTTTTTTCATCATCTTCTCATTTGCTTTCTATATAACCCATGTAACAAACTTTAGGCCGGTGACTCCCAAACCAATTGGCTTTAGGGCACCAGGTTTTTAAACCCTTAAAGGCTTATTCACTCGAGTTATAAAGGCTCGATTAGATGACTTTTTATTAACCTCTTTCCCTTTTGCTTTCTTTATGACCCATGTATCGAGTTTTGGGCCGGTGACTCCCAGGCCAGTTGACCTTAGGGTACCAGATTTTGAAATATCCTTACAGGCTTACTTGCTCGAGTCATAAAGGCATGAAAAGAAGTGTCTTATTCTCGCATATTAATTTTATGCCCTTTGTTGTTTTTTTAGACATTTAGTTTCCAAAACCAACCCCCAATTTAAGATTTTCACCTACTCTTCATCCCACTAGTCTAGGCAATCCACACAATAAAATTCATGTACGGAGCCCCCGCTCATCTCAATGCTCCCCTATAATAGCTCAATTATCACCAAACTGTATTAAGGTGGTTTACGGGTTTATTTAATAGAGGGTTATCATTCTTTTCCTACTTTATGCTCAAAATCCCCAATCACTAACCTAACGTGTAAAGCATGAATGACGTGCATAAAGAATGTCAAGTATTACATCAACAAGTATTGGCCAATTTATTTAGCACTATGTCCACAGTTTGTAAATTATACCGGTCCAATAATAATATCATAGCTAGCAAGGTTATCAAGCTCACACAAGCATGCAAGAAAGGAATTAAAACAAACTGAAAAAATTGCAAAATTTTTTTTTTACACACATCAAGCACACATTATGCAATAATGGAACACAAATAATGATGAACACATCAAAAGATTTAAAATTATGTCACCCCTCAAACTTAGTTAATACATTGTCCTCAATGTAAGATTAACGAAAGATTAAAGACATAATTTTAAGGACAATTTCAAAAGATAAATATCAAAAGGGGTAAACAATACTTCCTTGATCTGTATGGAGATGGTGATGGAAAACTGAGTCTTGCTACATTATCTCTTGGTGGTGGAGCTGTGCTATTTTTTTTTTTTTGGCAGCATCTGCAAAAGTACAAAGTATGTATATTAGTCCACATGATGTAAACAAATGCAGCTAAGACAAGAAATAATCTACGTAGTGCACAAATTTCCCAAACTTGCTACAAGGTGCATGTGTATATTGTTGGTGTGCAGAATGCATAATTTATATCTCAATATAGGGTTCATATCACAAAAAATGTGAATCACCAACGAAACTTAGCTCTAGATATGCATTTTGTTCAATTTGACCCATGACTAACTAAAATAGGACTTCAACCTTATGACTCGTGCTCAATGCATTGGAACTCGTGTGGACCATGCCTCGACTCCATGTGATAGGATGTATGATCAATGACCTAAA
>NC_036239.1:7966471-8063341 GCF_002742605.1 Olea europaea var. sylvestris
AAACTCCCTGGATCTTTCAATTTTGGTGGAAGCTTTTTCTGAATTCTTGCGCTGCACTCTTCGGTTAGCATTACTGTTTCATGATCCTCCAGCTTGCGTTTATTTGATAATATGTCTTTTAGAAATTTTGCATAGCTGGGCCTTTCTAATAGTGCATCGGCTAGTGGGATGTTGATATGGAGCTTTTTGAAGACTTCTAGAAATTTCTTGTACTGCTGCTCCATTTTATGCTTATTCAACCACTGTGGAAAGGGAATTGGAGGCTCGTATGGGTTGACTGTAACCTTGGCCTTATCCTGTGATTTTTCTGAATTTTCCCCTGGAGTTGATTCCTTTACAGCGGTCTCATCTTCAGCAGGGGAGGATGTCTCTACAGTCACACCTGGTCTCTTGACATGGATTTTCGGTAATTGCACTCCACTTCGAGTTGTAATAGCCTTAGCTTGCTCTTTGGGATTGATTTCAGTGTTGCTGGGTAGATTTCTTGGTGCTCTATCCGTCATAGAGATTGCCATCTGTCCCATATGTGTCTCCAAATTCTTGATCGCTGCACTTTGGTCTTGAAGAGTTGCTTCTGTCCTTCGCATAAACTGGTTGTTAGCTTCCATATACTGATTGGTTGTTACCATGAACTTCTCAAACATCTCTTCCAATGGTGGCTTTTTGTCCTGCTGCTGATATTGACCTTGTGGTCTGTTTTGATTCTGATTACTCCACGAGAAGTTTGGGTGTTTTCTCCAGCCTTGATTGAATGTTTCCGAATGTGGGTTATTTTGTTGGCGTTGACCCCATTGCACAAAATCTGTTTGTTCAACTCCTTGCATTAAAATTAGACACTCTGATGTTTTATGCTCAACTCCATATTCTTCACAGCTAATCTTCTTATTTGTGTTGTTTGTGACATGCTTTCTACCTTGTGAAACAACGAGTCAATTTCTACCTTGTGAAACAACGAGTCAATCTTCGCAGATATGGCTGAATATGCATCTACCTCATAGACACCCGAAGGCTTCTTCTGAATCACCCGCTCAGAGGACCACATGGCTGAAGTGGTAGCCATTCTTTCAAACAATTCCAGTGCTCCATCGATTGTTCGTGTGGAAATTGAACCATCTGATGATGAGTCCACCATGCTTTTGAAGTGTGGGAGTAACCCTATATAGAAGAATCGAATTTTGGTCTTTTTGTCGAATCCATGTTGAGGGCACTTTCGGAGCATGTTTTTGAATTTATTCCAGGCTTCGTCAAATGATTCAGACTTCCCTTGACTGAATATCGATATCTCATGTCTTAGTTTCGCTATCTTGGCTGGTGAGAAGAACTTCGTGCAGAATTTATGAGCCAACTCGTTCCAAGTAGTGATGCTTGCAATAGGAAGTGAATCCAACCATTCAAGTGCCTTGTCCCGCAAGGTGTGTGGAAAAAGCCTTAGCCTAATAGCATCGTCCGAGATTCCTTGATATTTGAAATGTTGACACATATCTAAAAATCGAGATATGTGTGTATGTGGATTCTCTTCGGCTCTGCCATAAAATTGATGCCCATTTTGGAACAGCTGTATCACATTCGTCTTCAATTGAAAATTGGGTTGCCCAAACGGTGGATACACAATGCTGGACTGGCTTTGAATCACTTGAGGAGTCAAGAAGTCGCCTAAAATCTCATTTCCTTCGTTCATTGTCTCTCCTTCATTGGCTGGGATAATAGGATTGTCCAGTTCATTAGCCATTTGCAACTGTGCTTCTCTAGTCTCTCTTTACAGTCGATGAAAAGTACGCTCAATTTCAGGATCAGCTGAAAGCAATTCTCCTTCAGTCGATCTTAGCATGCAACTCTGCAAGAAAACCAGTAGTAGCACTCAAATTCAAACAATTTGAAGAACTATAATAGAAATAAAATAAAATAACCTAAACGAAAAAAATAAAAAAAATTTTAAATTCGAATTAGTGCCTAAAAAAATGAAATTAAACTAAACTCAATCCCCGGCAACGGCGCCAAAAACTTGTTCACGAAATATTTTCTTTCGATTTAAATTACCGCAAGTGTACGGTTCGTTAACAAGTAATAAAGTGGATTCAATGAGTCCGAGTATCGTCCCACAGAGATTGGTTAGTTCAATTTTACTTATTCGACCTTAACCGAAGCCAAATTACTCAAAATGAATGTGGACCTAATTAAAACTCTAAAATTGGAAAGAAAACCCTACTTATGCAACTTTTATGATTGTAATGAAATTAATAAGCAAAACAATAATTTAAAACTCTAAAATGAAATCAATTGTTGAGAACGCACGTTTGTTGTAATCAATAGAAATTAAACACACTAGGATCACGATTTTCCATGCAATTATCACTTTAAACTCTAGTTTCACAATATGACAACATAATTCAATTGTTGACGAATCAATGTTTCTAAGTCTATCCAATACTCTCTCTCGAGATGTATCAAACCTATTTCTACATACCACCGGCCTATATTTCTATGACAAGTGCATATGTAAAAATGCATGTAGTTTTATGAACACTTAAAGATTCACGTAGGGCATAGCAGTATATTTCTATCCCCTATCGGACCCTACGATGATTTATATTATGTCGAATATATTCCAATTCTCTCGAATGCAAGAATAAATCACCCAAACTCACACAATTACGGACCCTTAATTGCGGAAACAATAAATGCATATAAATCATTCAAAACAAAAGAAATATATTTTAATGTCAAATTGCAAAACTAGAAATATAAAACTCAAATCACATGGTACATCGATCTCCTAACACAAGAAAATCTAGTCTAACATGATGGGAAATAAAGAAAAACAACAATTAAAACCAAGGAAGAATATCACCCAATTGATTCTTGAAGTGAAATCTTGAATCTTGAAGTGGATTGCCTTGTTTTTGCCTTGTTCTTCCCCTCCAAACCCTCCAAAATTGTGTTTTTGTGCCTCCAATTACGTTCTCCCCTTCTTCTGGACGTTCTTTTGTATTTAAATCGCGTGGAAATTAGGTTACCAAAGGAGTTTCAATCGTATAAGGAAACTGCAAAACGGCCCCCAGATTATACCTATGCGATCGCATAGGCATAACCTATGCCGTCGCATAGAGTAAACAAAATTTGAGAAAAAATTCTCGGGAGGATTCTATGCGACCGCATAGAGTTTATACTATGCGACCGCATAGCGGACAACTTTTAGTATTTTGATCATAACTTTCTCGTCTGATCTCTAATTGAAGTGATTCAAAGTGCATTGAGAAGAAAACTCAAAGATCTACATTTTTGATAGAAATAGACTTCCTCAAATTCTGATGTTTACTATGCGAAAAATAGATCTCAAGTAGAAACTAAAAATCACGAGCATAGCTTTTTCGCCTGAAAGTTGATACTTGATAATATTTCGACCCTATTTCACCTCGTGACTCCTTTCCTCATCCGATTGACCTCTAACACTCTTGAATCTTCATTCCATTTCCCGTCTCATCTATGAATTATTTGCAACTTGGTCCCCGAACTTTCAGTTTAATTCATTTTAGTCCCTTTGCAATTCCTTCTTCTTCCAATCATCTTGTATTGCTTTCGAGTTCATACTTAGCATATTTGCATTCCCGAGTTGTCTTTTAGTTCAACTTTCGAATATTTGCATCCTTAGTCCCTGAACTATCACTTTGCTCCATTTTAGTCCTTTTTCGGCTCTCTTCTCCTGAATTCCACTATTTTCATAGAAACACCTACATTGCATGAATTCAATGAGATTAAGTCACAATTCAATCATTTTGCTTGTATTTAAGTCATGTTTGTAATCTAAATAAGTATGCAAAAACACACTTATCAGTTGCGTCGGGGCTAGCCCATAGGATCTAAGTACCATCCTAAAGAATGGGTGAATTGGCAGCCTAAGTCCAGCCAGATCGCCTCGCTAATGGCTACACAACCTGGCCTATGGTAGCAGGCCTTCTCTTCGGGCTCGGAGAGGATCAAATCTATGCTATCAGGGATCCTATACTCTATCCTATATCTCCCCAGGTCAAACTCTCTTAATTTATATGGGTAGTCCGATGCCTCCCAGTGCACAGAAGTATCTGCTGGGCTATCCGATCGCTTCCATATATTTTCCTCCCTATTATCGCCTCGGCTACATCTGAGGAGGTCGCCACAATGGGCTCGTCCATCCTCACTAGTTCTAACCCCCTCCCCGAACCAAAACTCTCCTTAGAAGCCATTTTTTAGAAGTTAAAAATCCTAAAAGGTATCGAAACTTACGAGTTTAAAGGTTTTCCTAGCCGGGAATGGTGTAAGGTCATCGGATGTTGGTGTTTCTCACCGGAAGTTCAAGTTTCTCGCCGGAATTGCTTAGAAAATGCCAGAAATCGCAAATGACTTGAGAGCAAAGTATAGTGTTTGTTTCGCAAGGGTAGAAAGTTTGAGAAAAGCTCAGAGTCCCCCTTTTATAGAAAGACCCATCCGATCTCCACCGTTGAATTCAAATGCGATCAATCTAAGGCGTTCGTCGCATCTTCAATCTAGGCCGTTGAAATGAAACGCCAGATTTGATCTACGCTCAAAATGTCGTTGTGACCTTTACGCTCGCTTAAAACTCGTCACCTCGATCACCACCAACCGTTAATAATAAGTAGCCGCAGCAGCCTTTTAGGAGAATTGGCATGGCAACTAACTGTCACCTTGAAAATACGCAACAGTTGTCAAATCATTTAAGGCCTGCATCGCCTCGGATCGAGCTCCTCACTTAACTTTACAAAGCTTAGACGCACCCAACGTGAGGTCCCCTGTGGGTCATCGCCTCGGCAGCTGCGTTCCCTACAAAGCTTTACAAAGTTTTAGCCATCTCCTAACGCGTCGTCCCACGCGGGTCAGCGCACAGGTGGCAGATGAGCTCCTCAACTTTACAAAGTTTAGACGCACCCGATGCGAGGTCCCCTGTGGGTCATCACCTCGGCAGTTACGTTCCCTCCTAAGCTTTACAAAGTTTTAGCCATCTCCCAACGCATCCTCCCACGCAGGTCAGCGCACAGGTGGCAGATGAGCTCCTCAACTTTACAAAGCTTAAACGCACCCGACGAGAAGTCCCCCGTGGGTCATCGCTTCGACAGCTGCGCTCCCTCCTAAACTTTACAAAGTTTTAGCCATATCCCAACGCGTCGTCCCACACAGGTCAGCGCACAGGTGGCAGATGAGCTCCTCACTCAACTTCGCATAGCCTACACGCGCCTGACGTGAGTCCCGTATGGGTCATTGCCTCGATCGTCGCGTTAACCTCTTTTCCTACTAATCGTCCTGTCTTGTAGCGATTCAACCTCACATCGGTTATTGTTTCCCTTACGCAGTAACGAAACTTTGATGCATCTGTCTAAGATCATGGCTTTGGTTACTGCAAAAGATCGACCCCCAAGCTCCCACGAGTCGCGGTCCCCAGTACCTAGACAAACACATCCGATCAGGAAAGCAAGTCCACCCATGATATAAATATTCATACCTGGACTCGGGAGACCACTGTTATGCCCCTATCTGAACCGCCTCGAAATGATCGCTACCACACTTTTCGACCTGATAGACCCCATCCAAAGTGTTTTCGAAGTGATCCCACCAATGTCAACAACCTGATAGCACATTGAGAAACATAGACGATCCCCTCGCCCTGAGGCCGAGGCGAAGTGGACCTCTGTCAGAAGATCCGCCGCCAATTTCAGAAAGAGATTTTTGCCAAGATCGTCTGTGCATCTAAGGTTTAAATTGATTTGACGTCTCCTTGAGGCTAATTGATGTGACTTATCAATTTTATGTCAACTCAACTCGGAAAAAACAAACTGCCCACCCACTCTATAGACGCGGCTGATTGACGCCTATGAGCAGACGCCTTATACTGTCAAATGCATACATGTGTCCCACATCCAACGGTTCATCCCACTTATAAATACCCAAGTTTTGGTAAGAGGCAAAGGTAATGAAACTCTTACTACATAACACTCCATAGCAAGTTTATATATTTTCTCCTCCCTATTATTATTATTTTGCATAACCCCTGGGTACTGTTCCGACCACCTAAATCTGACTTGACTGTCGGAATGTATACGGCCACCACCACCCCCGCTGGTCCCGACCGTGTGCGTCTGACCGTGCGTTGATTATGCACAGAGAAGAATACGTGAAGTAGCTATCGGTTGGCCACGTGGAAGGTCCAATTTTCGAGATCAACATATATCATTCACAAATGACAAGATAAAATAAAAGGCTCGAATAAAATTTGTAAGAAAAATAAACTCTAAGAGAGAACAACTTTTCATATGTAACAAACACACCTTCATTATTTAAATATAAAAACGTCTAATGAGATAGTATCAACTTCATGTGGTTGACAGCATTTTGGTACAGTCCCAGCTGCAATGTTAGAGATGATCAATCACTAAAAGAAGTCTTTGTTCGAAAACCAGAAAAGTAATAAGAAAAGAATTATTACCTAACCCTTCAATATTAAGCATATAGAGCTAAAAAGTTGTCATCATTCACTAAAAGTTGAAATATGTTGATATAGATAGTGAGAGAAGTTTTGGATCTCCAAAAACTAATTTTTTTAATGTACAATTAAAGATGGATTATATGACATCCCTATTAAACTCGACTCTTAATACCTCACTTTACAAATCTAATGTCTCTTGCAAGAACAGTCAAGTAGGAGGTAAAGTAGTCAGCAAAATCAACAAGTAGAAGTGCTACTTGTTTTCACTTTTTCTAATGATGTTTGTATAAAAGTATGCATAGTGAGGACATCTTTAGGTAGCTTTCCAAATGATATCTTGCACTGTGGGATTATAGTACTTTTTCTTTTGCGTCCAATATTTTTATTGCTTTCTCTTTATTGCGACTGAATCATTTCAGTAAGTGATTTCATATTGATTAATATATTTTTCAGTTCCCAATAGGCATATTACATTTTCTTTCCACATTAATAGTCACAGAAATATTTATTCTCAATCTCAATTGAATATACTATCTATGAATTTCCAAACATTACTATATGATCCATCCTAAATCTTTCTCCAATAAAGTACATTACTTCTTCTTCCATACTTATACAGATTTAGGACCTTAGAAGTTTTTTGATCAACTTCATCCCAACAATTTTATGTCATCATATTCAAGTATTCTATATGCCATCAAAATGAAATCATAATATACGCGAGTTGTTGCCGTTTTAACCATAAGGAAATCATAACAGAATTCCATAATAATACAACCTCATTTCTTTGGTCTATACATTTGTAATAATCTAACTTTTTTTTTTTTTTTTTAAATCAAATTCACCTAATAGCAATTGAGAAATTTTAACTTAGATGTCACTTTCTCTTTCATCTTACCCCAACATCACTTAATGCTCTTTTATAGTGTGGTACATAATAGCATTGGATAGAGATATTATATGAGTAGAATACATATTTATTCTTTAGTCTCTTTCTTCAGCTTTACATTATTAAAAATAAATATTCTGTTTTCCACAACAATAGCCTCGTAATTTTATATCATGATTTGTTTCCACACCATTATTGTATTTGGTAGTGCTAGTGAAGCTAACTCTATGACCGCAAGCTAAGTGACCAACAATTTACCTCAGGTATTCACTAGCAATTTAGGCTTGGAAATCTTATATTTGATGGCTAAAGTATAAACTTGATCAACATGTTATGAAACTAGATGTCTTAGTTAAATTATTTAACTCTGCAATCATAATTTTACATTGACTCCAACGAGCTTCACTATCTTAATTCAACTCCTTTCGTTTAAAAAAAAAAAAAAAAAAAAAAGAAAAATAGAGCACCTGAAGCCTATGTAATCTATAGATATCCAATTTTTAAATTCTTAAAAAAAAGAATAATAAATACATGTAATCTTCAATGCTATCACTCACAATTAATTATATATCCCATTTTGGATAATTAAATCATATTTCTTCAACTATATACAATCATAAGGTATAACCTTAGTATTCTATGTATGAACATATCCTAAACTACGACTTGAATATTGTAGTAATGAAAAGAAATATCAAATTCAGTATAAAAGAAAAACCAAATGAAGTTTCTATAAAATCCAATTGAGACATCAGTTTTCACCGGGCAACTTCGTGATCGAGTCTCCATATACATAAATAAATCAACTAAAGTTAAAAAAAAAAAAAAAGGAAAAAAGAAAAAAGAATAAAAAACATATTTGAGAAATTATGCAACAAAACTAAAAGGAACATAGTGGAAATACATTTAAGAAAAGTATACAAAAGCGTATAACCGAAAAAAGAATGCAATAGAACATAGCAAACTTTAAGTGGTCATAACTGGTGCTATTTATTGAAACTGAAAAGGAGAAAGATCCCAAGAGATGACTATGAGTCAAAACCTGCACAATATCAACAAATGAGCATAAAGTTGAAGTGGTATGAGTAGACCAAAGAATAAAATAACAATTAAAATAATTTTGAAAGTTTATCCACAATTCCTCTTTCATGAAGACAATTTAGATCCAAAAGAAATATATTTAGACAACAAATGGAAAGATCAGAGAAAATATTGACTAAAGATTTTGGATTTTTGAAAAAGAGAATTATGGGAAATGAAGCAAACATCGAAATCAAACCCTGTGATTCCATTCGATTGACGATACCAAGCATGTTAGGAAATTGGACCGCTACTAATTCCGCCAGGATCAGTGGGACGCAAAAAATAATTTAAACTGAAAAGAAATAAATGTAGCAAAAATAATAAGTGCAAGTGACATAAGAATTTCGTGATTCGGCAATCGTGCCTACGTCCACAAACCCACACCAATTCTTTTACTGTATCAACAAGAGAATAAAAGGAATACAACAAATACACTCTCTGTATTTTATTTGCCTACGCAAAGACAATCTCTCAATTTTCTCTCGTTAATTTTCTACACAAACGAAAGCGTAACTGCTTCTCACTTTGTATTTTGCTCACTATCTCTCGTGTTTTCACTCTACACGATTTTCTTGCACTTCTCTTTTGCTCTCCATTTTTGCACCTGCTTTTGCCTCCAATTTATAGAGAAATTCTCACCATCCTCATTAAATGCATGTCCATCAATTTCAACAAAGTTGCCTTGCATTAAATGCATGGCAAAATCTTCTTCCAAAACAATTACGGCTGCATGGTTGAAAGTTTCTCCATTCACATTGTTTTAGTCAACAATTGCTACCATAATTTGGAAAAAAATTTGTCTGACACCATAGAAAAATTGTGAAGCCGAAGTTATAGGCTCCAAAATTTCAACAATCTCCCACTTGGAGACTAATGTGGCTTCACCTTGAGACATCTTGGGAGCAGTTCCTTTTTAGTAAAATTGGTGTGGATCACCTTCCTCGTTTTCATTTTAGAAGGCCAACTGAAGTTGAACACAACTCCAGTTTTTTCGTAGTTACCGTCTTGGTTAACATGTCAGCTGGGTTTCTGCTGCCCTGGATCTTTTCCAATGTTAATACTCCATCTTCTAAGAGAGATCTGATGAAGTGATAACGAAGACCTATGTGCTTCGTTCTCGAATGAAATTCTGCATTCTTTGCTAGATGTATAGCACTCTGACTGTCACTATGCAAAACATTCTTTTCCTGCTTGAGACCCAATTCTGTCAACAGACCTTGTAACCAAATCATCTCTTTGCTAGCTTCGGTTACTGCCACATACTCTACTTCTGTGGTGGATAAAGCAACAATCTTCTATTTTTGCGAAAACCCAACTCACTGCAGTAGTATCAACTGTGAATACATAACCGGTGGTGCTTTTCCTGTGATCGACCTTGCCTGCAAAATCTGCATCTACAAAGCCTTGTAGTGCCAACTCACCTCTTTTGAAACACAAATATTTATCAACAGTACCCTGTAGATATCTCAATATCCACTTCACAGCTTCCCAATGCTGTTTTCCTGGATTTGTCATGAATCTGCTCACAACTCCCACTGCATGAGCAATGTCTGATCTTGTACAGACCATGGCATACATTAAACTTCCAATGGCTGAGGCGTATGGAATATTAGCCATGAAGTTTCTTTCTTCTTCTATTTTTGGAGACTGGTGGTTTGGTAGACGGAAATGGTTAGCCAATGGTGTGCTAACTGCCTTTGCATTGTTCATGTTGAACCTCTGCAAAACTTGACTAATGTACTTGGCCTGGGATAACTGCAAAGTGCATTTTTGCTTGTCCCTACAAATTCTCATCCCTAGAATTTGTTTAACTGGACCCAAGTCCTTCATTTCGAATTCTGCTGACAGTTGCTTCTTTAATTTCTGGATTTCATTCATGTCTGGTCCCGCTACTAACATGTCGTCAACATAAAGTAGCAAAATAATGTAGCTGGACTCCAGCCTCTTAAAATAGCAACAATGGTCAGCATTGCACTTGTAGTAGCCATTTTTTTGCATAAATCCGTTAAACTTCTTGTACCACTGTCTCGGAGCTTGTTTTAAGCCATACAAGCTTTTCTTCAATTTGCACACAAGCTTCTCTTTTCCTTTGATTGAGAAACCCTCTGGTTGCTGCATATATATCTCCTCCTCTAGGTTACCATGGAGAAAGGCAGTTTTCACATCTAACTGCTCTAAGTGCAACCCCTCTGCTGCAACAATACTTAAGACTGATCAAATCGTTGTCAGCTTTACTACTGGAGAATAAATCTCTGTGTAGTCATTCCTTCTTTCTGTTGAAAGCCTTTGACCACCAATCTCGCCTTGTATCTCTTTGATCCGTCATGTTCCTCCTTGACTCGATAGACCCATTAATTGTGTAGAGCTTTCTTTTCTGCGGGCAACTCAACTAGCTCCCACATTTGATTAGAGATAAGAGACTTTATCTCATCTTTCATTGCAAGCTCCCACTTAATTGCATCCTCTCCCTGACATGCTTCATCATAGCATTCAAGTTCACCAGCATCAGTAAGTAACAAATAATTTATGTACTTTCTATTTGGAACATGTGGTCAGGAAGATCTTCTAGGAATAGGAGTTGGAGGTAAAGTCTCCGCAACATCTTCCTCTAGCTGAGGACTTTCATCTGTCTGCTTTGACATACTACTACTTGGAGTATCATCCAACTCAACATATGTTGGATTATCATGTATGTCATTAGACTGCGCTGTATCTCTATCCTTGTACATCACCCTTTCATTGAATATGACATCCCGACTTCTGATGACCTTTTTGTTATCATCCCAAAAGCGATACCCGAACTTATCTCCACCATATCCAATGAATGTACACTTTAGTGATTTGGGGTCAAGCTTACCCCTAGCTTGATCACTAATATGTACATATGCGACACAACCAAAAACTTTCAAATGAGAAAGTTTTATTTCTTTTTCGCTCCATACTTCCTCCGGTATCCTGTACTCCAAAGGCACTGATGGCCCGCGATTGATTAAGTATGCTGCTGTGTTGATAGCTTCAGCGCAAAATTGTTTAGGCAAGCCAGCATGTAACCGCATGCTTCTGGCTCTCTCTGTCAACGTCCGGTTCATTCGTTCGGCCACACCATTTTGTTGCGGTGTTTCTGGCAATTTCCTTTCTAGTTTGATACCACTCTGGTAACAAAACTTTTTGAAATCAGCATGTTCATACTCTCCGCCATTACCTGATCTCAATTTCTTTACTTGCAAGCCTGTTTCATTTTCCACCATAGCTTTCCACTTCTTGAACATCTCGAACACTTCAGATTTGTGTCTCAAGAAGTAGACCCATACTTTTCTGGAGTGATCATCGATGAAAGTCACAAAATAAGACTTTCCGCCAATAGATGGAACTGCAGCTAGCCCCCAGACATCCGTGTGGACTAACTCTAGCTTTTCCTGCTTCGGAGTTCTGCCATACTTGTTGAAACTCACCCGCTTATGCTTCCCAAAGATGCAACTCTCACATAGGTCTACATCAATAGATTGAATTCCTAGTAGTTTCCCTTTGTCATGCATGTACTTGATTCCTTTCTGACTCATATGCCCCAGTCTCTAGTGCCATAGATTCGAATCTTCATTTGAATCAGCAACTGCAATTATTCCGCAAGCACTCATTGTGGTGTAAAGAGTACCACTTTTCTTGCCTCATGCTATAGTCATTGCACCCCTGGAAACCTTCCAAATATCACCGTTGAAGGTTGTGACATAACCCTCATTTGATAGTTGTCCCACAGATATCAGGTTCTTCCTCAAGTCTGGAATGTGTCTGATATCCTTCAATTTCCAAACAGATCCATTAAGCTTGATCTGTACTTCGCCTTTGCCGACTACATCACAAGGTTGATCATCACCAAGATACACTTTTCCAAGATTGCCTAGCTCATAACTCGTAAAGAGTTCTCTATTTGAAGTAGCATGAAAAGATGCTCCAAAATCTATTACCCAGTATTCTGCTTTGCTTTCCAACGAGCATATCAAAACATCATCAGATTCTTCTGCTACAACATTGGCCTTAATTTTGTTTTCATTTTCTTTTTTGGAAACTTGACACTGATTTTTGTAGCGTCCGATCTTGCCACAATTCCAACATTCAACAACTTTTGATTTGTTGGAATTCTTTGGATTTCTGGATTTTGATCTACCAAAACTTGATTCGCTCCTGTAATGCCCTTTACCTCTGTTTGAACTTCTGCCTCTGCTCTCCACGTTTAAAGATGCTCCAGAAGTGGAAACACCTTCTGACTGTCTTCGTATTTCCTCGGTCAGGATCATACTCACGACATCTTCAAATTTCAATTTGGACTTTCCGGCAGAGCTACTAATTGTTGTAACTGTGCCATTCCAACTCTCAGGCAACTGCCCGAGAATCAATAAAGCTCGAACCTCATAAATGAACGTGATTTCGACTGTGTTTAACTGGTCCTCACTTCATTGAACACACTTAGATGTTCTCCAAATCTTTCGCCTTTTGCCATTTTCATAGTAAATAGTTTTTTGATTAAATGAACTTTGTTTGCTGCAGATGGTTGTTCATACATGCTAGACAGGGCCGCCATGAGAGATGCCGTCGTCTTCTCATTTTTTATGTTGAAAGCGACTGACTTTGATAATGTCAGCCTTATTGCGCCAAGAGCCTTTTGGTCAAGTAATTCCCACTCGTCGTCGGTCAAGTCCTCCGACTTTACGTGAAGTGGTTTTTACAGGTCCTTCTGGTACAAATAGTCCTCCATTTGCATCTTCCAAAATCCAAAGTTTGTGCCATCAAACTTATCGATTTTGGATATCTTCTCGTCTGTTGCCATTCCTCCCACTTAAATTCTGGAGCTCTGATACCAGTTGTTAGGAAATTAGACCGCTACTAATTCCGTCAGGATCAGTGGGACGCAAAAAATAATTTACGTGGTTCGGCAATCGTGCCTACGTCCACAAACCCACACCAATTCTTTTACTGTATCAACAAGAGAATAAAAGGAATACAACAAATACACTCTCTGTATTTTATTTGCCTACGCAAAGACAATCTCTTAATTTTCTCTCGTTAATTTTCTACACAAACAAAAGCCTAACTGCTTCTCACTTTGTGTTTTGCTCACTATCTCTCGTGTTTTCACTCTACACGATTTTCTTGCACTTCTCTTTTGCTCTCCATTTTTGCACCTGCTTTGGCCTCTAATTTATAGAGAAATTCTCACCATCCTCATTAAATGCATGTCCATCAATTTCAACAAAGTTGCCTTGCATTAAATGCATGGCAAAATTTTTTTCCAAAACAATTACGGCTGCATGGTTGAAAGTTTCTCCATTCACATTGTTTTAGTCACCAATTGCTACAACAATTTGGAAAAAAATTTGTCTGACACCATAGAAAAATTGTGAAGCCTAAGTTATAGGCTCCAAAATTTCAACAAAGCATGCTATCATATAGTACTTAAATATGGTCAGTACAAGGAGAAGCCCTGCTTATAGAGGATAAATAAGAATAACTACAAGCCTACAACATAGAATACACGAAACAAGATCAGTGAAAGCACATAAATAAACAAATAATTAGCAGTAATTTCACCAAATAATCAAGAACCCATCAAGATTTATCCCTCAAATCATTTTATAGACACTTTCACATCTAAGAATAAATTCTAAATGAAGAACCTAAATCATCAGTCATGCAATATCATTAACATCATATGTATTTTTGCATCAAGTCTATACAAATAATGGTAAAAAAATTTAATTGTAAAACTTAATCAAAAATCTTGACTCCATCTCAGCCGTCTCATAAGCGACAACTTGCTTTTCTTGAATTCCAAGCTCGTACAACTTTGTGAGTACATAGATAATCTGCTCTATATAATGGATCAATGGAATGTGTTGGCTTATTTTTTGGGAAATGAACTAATAAAGAAGAGGTGAACTCTACATGAGAATAATCAAATTTATGAAAGTACATGGGAGACTCTTACCTGCCTTCTACAAAGTGGGTTTTCAAAAGTTATTTAAACGACTCTTCGTCTCAAGGATATTGTGATTCAAGCTCTAAACTAAAGGAAATTCTTTTCTCTATTGTACCCTCATTGAGAGTGAAATCGGGGAAAGGGAGGATATGCAATTATTTACACACGTCAAGATGTCCTGTAGGAGAGAGATTAAGCTATTTCGTATGAGATTTAATAGGAATGGATAAACCGCCGATTCCATAATGTACGAAATTCAAATGTTAATTATTTAAATAAAATCAAAATATAAGTGATATTAATAATTGTTCACTTTTCCCTTGGAAAACAATTGTAATTGTACAAGTCAACTAAAAATTACTTCTCATTTTCTTAAACAAAATCGAACAATCTACACAACAGAAAGTCGTAAAAGAATCAATGGTTATTGAACAAACAAATTCCATGTACAACAGGAAATTGAACTCAATTTCTATGCCCTAAGTCTTTGTCATTTCAGATTGTTGGCAGCTTGAAATTGAATGAAAATCATATATAAATATTTGGGGCTGAAAAGTCAAAATGTAAACTTGTTTTGCTCACCCACCAAATGAACTGTGAAAATGAAGAGTCGGAGAATTCAGCAGCGAAAATATGTTGGAGATAATGTGAAGGAATGAAATTTGTCCTATTACTTTGCGCATTCGTCATTAATTAGTAGTGAGCAAATGCACTAAAAAACCCATGACTATAAACAGTATTTATATAACATATGACGGTAGTATTAAGAGAATTGACCTCATAGGATGTGTTGAGAATTGCAATTTTTGAATAATCTTTGCCCTAAAAAGTACCTGTTAATTATGAAAACGGAAAAGGACTTCATGTTAGCGTGTGCTGATCATCGTTTTTGTTGTATGAATTAAGCATGAAAATTATGATCGATAATTGAAACGAAAAACGGTTTAAATCAAAAATTGATTCTCGTACAAGTTTAAGACAATAGAGAAATTACCCTAAATCAACACAAATATGAAATTCACGTACTTCAGGTCACCAATTTCCAATTTCTATGCAAATGTTCTAGTTTTTTTGGAAGGTTTCGCAGAACTTCACACCAACACATAAAAAAAGAACTCGAAGGTACAAGAAATAGTTAAGAATTCTGACAGCAATCACTGGTAAAATCGTACACATCTATAAGGAAACTGAAAGGAATCCAGATGGAATGCAGATGGGAATCTAAGAATAGAAAAAAAAATAGTAAATGACTGAGTTTATTTGGACTTTCTCCATAAAAGTTTCAACTTGGAATTCTTTAGAATTGTACAAGAATTCATTCTTTTTTTGCCGATGGAAGAATACATCAGAGATTGAAATATGGGACGATAACAAATCACCTGTTTTGATGTGGGTTGAGATGAAATCAACGTCCTTGATTCTCAGCTTTTGAAAATGTTCCTAAACAAGAAAAAGAAAAAATAAACAATGTATTGCACATATGAAGATATAAAATGCAAAAATGTAAATCTTAATTCAATCTCTCTTATGATTAGCAGATAAATTAAATTAACAAATATATAACATAAGAAACATCATTACATTAAAAGCCTTAAGATTTTCAAATGAATAAGAAGACTATATCTTTACGTTTCTTAACAGACACTAAATGGATATTGTTGTTTTCTTACTTTTGAATTTACCAAGAACTACACAATCTTTGATGTTTTTCAAAGAAACAAACACTACACCTTAAGTTGCATAATGAAATAAAGAAGCCAAGTCAATGTCAATTATGTTACCCAAAAGTCCTTGCTGAGCAAATATTCAACGCCACAACCCGACAAAACAAATTGCCAAAAACCTCTGCTGAGGAATTGTGGTCCTGGCTGTTGGAATTCCAATTCGACAGCACTTGGAACTCAGACATATGGAAAGAAAGAATTTTGGGAGTATAAAAAGATAAAATCATACTAATATGGTACCCGATACCCCGTATCATACAAACCACATATTTACAAACAAAAGAATGAGAACATCGCAAAAACCCATTGTTGACACGCTAAAAGTGCAGTCGTAATCGAATAGCCCAAAGAATGAAGCCTAACTGGACAATTTAGGATAAAGACCCAAATAGAGTTATTAATGAATGCAATGGAAGTCCACGAATGCGGTAACACCATCGCCCAAACTTGCAAGACGCCCAAGATCTGAGTAAATGAAGTGTCTTGCAGTCGCCCGGGGTTATGACCCTATTCTCGTCCAAACTTTCGAATCGCCCAGGAACTTAGCAAATATAAGATGTTATGGTTATCCAAAAGTGCAGTTATCGAAACTGTTATTAAGTAATCTTATCACGTTCCACGATTCAAGGATGTTTAGTTGAAGACGGTTGAACAATAAAGAGTAGTGGCAGCAGTTAGGGACGGCAGTTCCACGATAAGTTGGCCACCATGAAGAAAGTGGGCAGTTATAAAGCAATTAAGCGGTTTCTAAGCGGTTGATCACGAAGAGATCATCAAGGGAATATAAAAGGAAGAAAAGACATAGAGCAAAGGACCCCGAATCAAACGCTCTCAAACAGAGAATATGTAATTTCAATTTTTTAGTTTAAACTTAAATATTTCTTTCAATACTCGTGTGCTTGCGCCCCTTGGAGGCATTCTGTTTAAGTTCCAATTGTAAAGTCATCGCCAATAAAACATCCTTTTTTGGGACTTTGTCTCAAGAGATTTGTTCCTTACACAATCGTCTTATCTCTTTTTAATTGTTAGCGACTACCCGCGCGAAACAATTTGGCACGCCCAGTGGGATATTGGTGTTTGGTATTGAAGATACAAAAGGTGAAACAATATGCCTCAGAAATCCGATAAGGAAGCAACAAGCCAGAGAGGAGTCCAATCTGTAATCGAGCGATATGAGGAGCAGCATAGCTCTCCACGAACAGATGGACAGGATCAGAGTAATCATAGCCGTTACGAACCAATGACAATGTTGAGTCCTTGAACCATGCGTGCATTACTCGGAGAACTCACACAAGATGTCGTTGAACAGGTAAATCTACGAAATATTAATAATATGGAAAGATTTACCCAAAATGGGAATGCACATTATGACAACATGGCCAAACAACTGAATATTTTGAACGAAATAATGAATAAGTTAGTAGGCCAAATTTGTCAGCCAGTTGTGCCTCTTGCAAACCACTTTCAAACTAGGACAATTGTGGGATATAATCCCTCAGTCCTAAGTTTAAATCAAGGGATAATACCACCTTTTGACCCTTCTACTTCAAACCAGGGAGGTGGTGTAATACCAAATCAGAATAGTGGCATTGGTATATCTAACTTGGGGGGTAATCCAAATGTAAGAGATAATGTCCTAAATAATGGGCAGAATACCCCACGTGCTAATGATAGTATAAATGTTCAGGCTAATGGTAACAATGGCCCAAATCATGGCAACTTTGTTGCCAACCAAGGACCAAACATCAGGCCTCAAGTAAATCAACCGGTCAACCAACCTGTAGGAATTCCATATGACCCCAACGTCATGTTGAGGAATCAGATTATGGAAATCGTACAGGACCAGATGAATTTTGGAGTATGTCCTGTCATTAGGCCGACTTACACATAGCCATATCCTGATTGGATAGACCAAGCATATCCATGACCTAGAGGGTATAAAGTGCCAGAATTCTCACTGTTTACCGATTTAGGAGAGATGTCTACTCTAGAACACATAGGGCGATTCACACTGCAAAGTGGTGACGTAACTGATTACCATAAAATGAGGCTGTTCCCTAGTTCATTAACAGGAATAGCCTTCTCCTGGTTCATCAATTTGCTAGCAAACTCTGTCCAAACATGGCAACAATTGGAGCAATTATTCCATGCTCAGTTTTATAAGACTGACTCTGAAGTCACTTTGGCCAATTTGGCGAATCTACGTCAAATGCCAAACGAATAGGCAGAAGGTTTCCTTCAAAGGTTCAAGACGGCAAGAAGTAAATGTTTTATACCTTTGCCCAAAAAGGAGTTTGTCAAAATCGCTCAAGGTTGCTTAAGCTTTGATTTGAAAAAGAAATTCCAAGACAAGGAATTTCTTGATCTTTTCCAATTGAGCACGAATGTGATTAGGTATGAACGATTGATAAGAGAAGAAAAACAAATGGAAAATTCTAGTAAGGGGACTTATTATAGAGATCCAAATTTTGATGGTCATACCATTAATGACGAGTATTACGATCAAACCGAAATGTGTTTGGCCGAATTAGTTAAAGGAGACACATATACTTGTCCTATAATGGCTAAGCCTAGACCGTCGGGCAAGGATAAGCCTATAAAAGATGAAAACATAAAGACTAGAACGTTCTCGTTCGATATAACCAAAGCTGGCATTATATTTGATAAATTATATAAGGATAAGCAGATAAAGCTGAGTGATAAACATAAATTGCCAAGCCCTGAACAAGTTAAGGGTAAAAAATATTGTAAGTGGCATAATGCATGGTCACATTTGACTAACAACTGTTTGGTTTTTCGTCATGTGTTACAGGATGCCATTGAATCAGGACGAATTACGTTGGAGGATAAGAGGAAGATGGCAGTGGATGAAAATCCTTTTTCACAGCCACTTGGAGTGAACATGGTGACGTCTAGTTTCAAAAACAAATTGCTAAAATTCAATTTGGTTATAGATGATGGAGAAGAAGATCATGGACCACATCCCAAGTCTTTGAAGGTATCAAAGGGAAGGAGCCCAAAGAGGACGAAGACGTCCTATGTACAAGATGTAAAAAAGAAGTGAGTGCAAATGCAGAAAAGCCAGGGACATGGCAGCATCACCATCGCCCTAGTTTTTTTCCCAAACGCTCAGCATGGTAGAGGGCGAGGTACATCGTTCTATAAGGAATCGCCTTTTGAGAGGCAGTTCAGGCCAGTAAATAATGGAAAAATATTCAGATCGTAACCTTGCCAACCAAATGTATGGCATTCGTTCCAGTATGAGGCTGGAAGGGTAATACCCTTCAACGAGATGACTAGAATCCAACAAAGGCGTTTTCAACGAAACTACGGACGAATGATGATGCAACAATAGGAAATGTTGCGTCCTAAGGCACCTAGACTACTTGAGGTTGCCAATCAGAATGTTCTTAAAGACAGTGAAGAGACTGGTACAGGCGAACCTATGGAAGAATTGTCAGAGATTTCTTCTGGGAGGTTGAAGTTTGAGCAAGACAAAAGGAATGGAGAAGATCCAGATCAGCCCCTTACTATTCAATTTGGTACATTACCTCTTGTCGTGGCTAATATCTATTTACTAGCCAATGAGTTCAAGAATAAAGAGAAAGGAGAAGAAGAAAAAAAGGATAACGAAGAGGAAGCATGCATGCTGGAATATGAAGAAGGCCAAACTTCTAGAGAGGCCTACAATGGTAAAGAAGATGATGGTATGACAGACATCGAAGAGGAAATCGATCTGGAAGCGGAAAGGAGAAGAAGAGGAGTATCGTTCAATACTCTGTTGATGCAACTACATCGAGAGGGAGTTCGTGAAGTAGACTTATTGAGAGAACCATCTGAGCGTTCTTTTGATTATTACGTGCTGTACGGGATGCCCAAAAAGAAGAAGAGAGTGCCTCGCTCTGAAAAGTATGGATCACCTCCAAGAATAATGCCCCCTCCCACAGGTTGGGTAACTGAAGAAGAAGCATTAGAAAATAGTAAAAAGGAAATTCAGGAGACAGAAGCTCAGTGCGATATGCTGCACGTTGACTTATCACAAAAGGGTAACTCGATAGAAGACAAGCAAGAAGTGAAAATAGATGCTGCCGAAAAAGGTTATTTTTAAGCGACCAGCCATGAAATTGACCAAACACTTGAGGCCATTGTACGTTAAAGCTCTAGTTAACGGCATACATGTGGCAAAAGTGCTTGTCGATAATGGAGTAGCTATAAACACCATTCCATCTAGGATGATGAGGAAATTCGCAAAGACAGAAGGTGATATGATCCCAACGAAAGTCATCCTGACAAGTTTCAATGGAGGAGCAACTTCAACTAAAAGGGTTATGCCATTGGACATAACTATAGGAACAACTACTAGGACCACAGTCTTCTTTGTAATAGATGGTCCCACTAGTTACAACGTGTTATTAGGAAGAGATTGGATACACGGAAGCCGCTGTATACCCTTATCGCTCCATCGATGCCTGGTTTTTTGGAATGACAAAGGCAAAGCAAAAGTGGTGCAGGTCGATCATAGACCTTTTGTCGCAGAAGCAAACACAGTAGAAGGGGTTATGTACGAAGGAAATTATGGACCTGTCAGAGTAGTCCAAGATGGAGAAGAAACTCAAATTGTCGCATAGAGTGAAGAGCCATTTTCAGTGGATGCACTCACTGAAATGTTTAGTCAGATGAGGCCAAACATAGTGGCCCTAGAAGAGCCAGTAATTGGCAAAAGAGTAATCAAGAAGTTTTAAATGAGTTATAAGCAACAAATGCAAATGGCTGATATTCAGGTCTTCAAAGTCAAATTAATGGCTTTCAATAAAGAACCAAGGACAAGACGAAAGAAGAAGTAGCCTTGAAAGCACTGAGAGACAAATTGGCAGTGTTTGAGTTGGAACAAAGTATTGGCCGAGAAGTCAACAAGGTGGATTGTTTAGAAGAAGAAGTGCCTACAAGAGAACTGGACGACGAAGTGATAAGGATTGCCAAGCCTGGATATGCTCAAACACAAGACCCCCTGATTAAAGTGAATATTGACGAGAAGGAGAAGATCGCCCAACGTTCATCAGCCAAATGCTCGATCAAGAGGTTAGTGATAAATTAATCGCTTTATTAAAGGAGTACAAAGATTGTTTTGCTTGGGAATATAAACATATGTCTGGTTTAGATAGAGATTTGGTGGAATATAGATTACCAACCAAGCCTAATTTTAAATCCCATAGGCAACCTCCTAAGCGTTTCGCTCCTAATGTACTCCCTGAAATTAAGGAAGAGATAGAGCGATTATTAAAAGCAGGCTTTATTAGAACGACCAGATATGTTGAATGGTTGTCTAATATCGTGCCGTTATTAAAAAAGAATGGTAAACTAAGGGTTTGCATAGACGCATAGACTTTAGGAATCTAAACATAGCCACACCTAAAGATGAATATCCAATGCCCACGGTAGATTCTTTAGTAGACTCGACTACCGGACATGTAATGTATTCCTTCATGGATGGATATTTAGGATACAATCAAATTTATCTAGTTGAGGAAGATATACACAAAACTGCCTTTAGATACCCTGGGTCTTTAGGATGTTTTGAATTGGTAGTTATGCCTTTCGGCCTGAAAAATGCAGGAGCAACTTATCAAATGGCAATGAATTTGATTTTTCATGATATGATAGGCAAGTTTGTTGAAGTGTATGTAGATGATATAGTGGTCAAATCCATTAAAGAAGAAGACCATTTTGAACAATTAAGATGTTCATTTGAGCGAATGAAACAATATAAACTAAAGTTAAATCCTTTGAAATATGCATTTGGTGTTAATGCAGGGAATTGTCTTGGTTTCTTAGTACACAAAAGGGGGATTGAACTCGATAAAAATAAAGCGAAGGCCATTTTAGAGGTCAAACCACCTATCAACAAAAAAGAATTGCAAAAGTTTTTAGGCCAAGTAAACTTTTTAAGACGCTTTATTTCTAACTGTGCAGGGCGAACTAAAGCTTTTTTGCCGCTTTTAAAGTTGAAAAATCAGGACGAATTCGTCTGGAAAGAAGAGCATCAAAAGGCTTTTGAAAACTTAAAGACATATTTATCAAATCCACCAGTGTTGGTGTCACCAATCCAAGGACAGCCATTGAAAGTGTATGTATCGGCTGAAAAAGAATCAGTAGCTGGAATGGTCGCGCAGGAAGACCAATTTGGTGAAGAAAGGGCGATTTACTACTTAAGTAGACGGTTAACAAAATGTGAATGTAATTATTCTACCATTGAAAAATTATGTCTTGCATTGTATTTCTCATATACAAAATTAAGAGCTCATTTACGGCCCGTAACCGTTTATTTAATTTCTAAAGTAAATTTGGTTAAGTATATGTTCTCTCGCCCTATTTTGCACCAAAGGGTAGGCCTTTGGACATTAGCTTTATTAGAATTCGAAGTACAATACATACCCCAAAAGGCAGTAAAAAATCATGCTTTGGCTAACTTTCTGGCCGATCGTCCATGCCTTGATATGCCTGAAGAAATTGAATTAGAGATCAATTCATTCGAATTAAAATCTTGGGTTTTATATTTCGATGGATCGAAAATCTCTAAAGGTGTAGGAGTAGGAGTAGTATTGATAAATCCTTTAGGAATTTGTTACAAGTTCGCATTCACTTTGGACAGGATGTGCACCAACAATCAGGCCGAATACAAAGCCTTAATTGTGGGCCTAAAATTAATGATATATATGGGGGGTAAAGAATGTGATCGTTAGAGGCGATTCTCAATTGGTAATTTACCGATTGATTGGTGATTTTAAATGCCAAAGTGATTCCATTATAAGTCAGTATGAAATCGCCCAAGAGTTGTTGGAAGAATTCGACCAAATAGAGCTTCAATGTGTTAATAGGATATATAATGACGTGGCAAAAGAATTAGCCCAAATGGCCTCAGGGTACTCAGAGGTTTTAAATTGGAAATCTACTTATGGGTATGAAACAATATTGCCCGTGGTCCAAAGAAGGGCGAGAACGATTAAAATTCATTGCATACAAGATGAAAATGCAATAGATTGGAGAATAGAGATTAAAAGGTTCCTTAAAGAACCTAATATAGGAAATAGTAAAACAATGAAGTTGCGTTTGCTAAACTATACACTGAAAGACGAAGAGTTGTTTAAGAAACACTCTGATGGTATATTGCTAAAATGTGTAAGTTTGCAAGAAGTCAGGACAATCATGGCTGAAGTGCACGAAGGGATATGTGGAGCTCATCAAGCTGGCCAAAGGATGAGATAGTTAATTATTTGGAATGGATATTTTTGGCTAAAGATGGAAGAATCATGCTTTCAGTATGCAAAAAATTGTCTAGCATGCCAAAAGTATGGTCCAATACAAAGGGCGCCAGCACGAGAGGTGGCACCTATTACCAACCCTTGGCCGTTTAAAGGTTGGGCGATAGACTTGATAGGGAAGATTTATCCACCATCGTCCAAGCAACATACCTTTGTTATAGTTGCAACTGATTATTTCACTAAATGGATAGAAGCGATACCTTTAAAGGAGATCACCCAAAAGAATGTCAGAATTTATCCGTGATCATATTATTTATAGATTTGGAATTCCACAAACTTTGATAGTAGATCACGGAACATCTTTAAATGGGGATCAAGCGAATAAATTCTTGAGCGAATTTGGAGTTAAAAGAGTGAACTCCACACCATATTACGCTCAATCCAACGGACAAGCAGAATCTTCTAATAAGATTCTAAAAAATATCATAAGGAAAATGATAGATGAAAATGCCAGAAATTGGCACGAATGTCTAAATAAGGCCTTATGGGCTTATAGAACGTCACCTCGATCAAGTACCAAAATTACTCCTTTCCAACTTACTTATGGACAGGAGGCCATTTTGCCTATGAAAATCAACGTGCAATCGATCAGAGTGTGTTTGCAACATAAATTAAGTGGTAATGAGTATACAGAATCACTAGTTCAAAACTTATTAGAGTTGGAGGAATTAAAGTTGGACGTCCTAGATAGATTGCAAGTTCAAAAACGAAGGATGGCTAAGTTTTATAATAAAAAAGTTATAGCCAAGTCGTTCGGCCTGGGCGAATTGGTTTGGAAAACAATACTCCCTTTGGATAGCAAAGATCCAAAGTATGGCAAGTGGTCGCCCAATTGGGAAGGACCATATAAAGTAAATAGTGTGTTGCCTAATGGAGCCTATCATTTAGAAGATTTAGATGGCACCAAGCACATGAGATTCATTAATGGCAAATATTTAAAAAAATATGTTCCTTCCTTATGGGAAAGTGAACAAATAAAAGCGTAATCAAATCGCGTTGAACGATCGTAGGTAAAAAAGGGTCAAAACGAAATACGTTCAAATAAATTTCTTTATTATCAAACGTTCATTACAAAGTTGCAAAATACAAAATACTCTATAAGCTACAATTAAGAGCAAACTAATCTCCCGGTCGATCGCCGAGTAAGAGGGTAATCTGGCCTGGATTGACATCCTAATCGCACTGCTGCAAAGGCAAGCAGAAAGGCCGAGAAGCACTCTCAGCAAGCAGAAAGGAAGAAGAAGCACCCTCAAATCGCCTTCCTAAATGCATCGCTGCAATAATGGACAAGGAGGCTGAGAAGCACTCTCAGCAAGAAAGGTGGCTTGCAAGCATCCTCAAAAATTGGCTTCCATCATCGAACTCTTTGTAAGGAACATGGAGACGATGGGAAGAACTTTGCTGGCTAAAAAAAATATTTCCTATATCTCCCATACGAAAGGTAGCATCAAAAAAGATAGCAAAATGAGTGGATCAAATGATCCATTTTCATGGAAGATGAAAGTTTTGGATCGATTGTCAAAATGCCAAACAATGGCAGCAAATTGGTTTTGAAGAAGAGAATGGAAATAGAAATGGAAATGACAAGTGTGGAATATAAGTGCATTTATAGAGGCGTGAAGGTGAAGAGACAGAATATAAACAGTCACATTCGTGCCTAGTAACTAGAATCAAATGGCCCGAAGTCTTGAGAAAAGAGACAGAAATACCAAGAGAAAATGTACGTGAATCTTAGCATAAAGCAGTTAAATGTTTTGGGGATTGATGATTAAAGACAACGTTAATAGATACACATTAATCGTTCATTAATGATAATGGCTGTTGGTATGTTTAGAATTACCAATGGACATCAGTACGAGGTTACAAGGGGAAAGTTAATACAAAGTTACAAAAAGAAAAGTTAAGGCATTAGATGTCTTAATTACAATTCACCCTAGACTGAATGAATTCTTTCCCTAAGTCTCCCCCAATCCTCACTCTGCTGAGAAGAAGTGACATTCAATTCAACCACAAAATCATCATCAACCTCCAGCTTCTTGTACTGCCCGACCAAAGACTTGGTTCGCTCAATTCCTTGGGAGACATTACATTTTTTAGCAACCATTCTCGCATTGCAGTCGTCCATCCTTACTTGAAGCTCCTTCATCTGTGTAGCCAAACTGTTCATCAAAGAGTCTTCAATCATAACTTCAGAAGAGATTTCTTTCAATTCGTCCTCAGCTTTGTTGATCTCCAGAAACAAAGACTCTCTTTCAGATACAGCGCGAAGATATTGAGTACTTTTGGCCTTCAGTTCAACATTTTTGGCCAGCAATGAGAGAATCTCGAAATGGACAACTTTCAACGTCACTTTAAAATCAGCAGAAAGATTGAGCGACGGAAGTGTCAGTGCTTGCGCCAACTTCGCACTCAAATGCTCAAACTTATCCTTATTAGCAGCACTAGCCTGACCGATGTCCATATCCATAAAGGACACATACTCAAATATCAACTGCTTGAGGAACTTCATATCTTTCTCTGAAGAAGCAGAAGGACGACTGGTTGAAGCAGGGCGAGACGTCTTGACTTACCCCCAGGAAGTGAACAAGTCCTGGATGGAACGCATAGTCTTATCAGCATCCTACAAAGAAAATTGCCAACATTGAAGGTTTTCACTATAATAAACAAAGTGGAAGTAAAGATTACCTCATCAGCAATCTTGGAAGGTGGCATATCCCTAGCCAAGTTTACCACCTGTGGCTCCACCACTTGTGAGGACTTTCCCTTGTCTGGGCGAGAAGACTTTGCCACAACGGGCAAACCATGGGAACATCTGCAGAACTTAAAAATCAACAAATTAAAAACCAATAGCACGAGCAAAGGTAAAACATCAAAAAATGTATTACCTTATGGTTCGACGTTTGGGGGTTGACGCTCTGGGAAGAAGGTGGCTCATCCATTGGTTGTGATGAGGATTTCGAGAATGAAGGTTTCTCTTTAAGCGTAGTTCCTTCATCAACTGATTTGGATGAAACAGCCTCAGTAAAGGATGATGGAGTAGGAGCTGCCAACACCAAAGCCTTCAAAGGAGAGGCTGAAACTTTTCTGAGAAATCCGAATAAACCATCAACACATAGAAAAGTTTCAAGTATAGAAAGGTATGCTTGTGAGTAAACTAATTTAATTACCTTTCTCCTGACGATGAGAGGAGTGTCATCATCATCATCATCATCCTCCAAAATGGGAGATGTTGAGGCTGGCCGTTTGCGACTTGGGGCACTCTTAGCTGCAGTGGGCTTGGTAGAAAGAGAAATAGATGTACGAACGGACTGTTTAACACGAGTAGAAGATGAAGGACTCCTAATGGACACAGGGGTGACCAAAACAGGAGAAGTGGAAGAAATGTCTGGCTGGTCCAATAAATGGAAAGCACGATTGGCATCAGTTGCAAACAATCTGCGCTTCACAGATGGCCAGAGTTGTTCAAAAAGGGGATGGATCGCATGGCTAGGATTGAAGGGGGCTAATGAAAAGTTACTCGTCAAAAGAATATTGCAAGCATCTATAGCTTCTGCCTCTGCCTTATTAATGGTGTAGAAGCGATCTATCAAATTTCTTGAATAACAAGGGGGAACAGGCCAAGTTTGGCCAAAACCAAGTTGACGAGAAAAAAATTGGGAAGCATATATTTCAACCCCAGCTTTGGCATTAGTTCCAGTCAAAATATCATGGAACAACTTCCTCCCGGTCAAAAACTGAACCCAAACGAGCAGAGAGGTGCTCACACTGTCCAGGGTGGATGGGGGTTGCACATAATCAGGAGTTAAAAAAGGAGGAAAAGGAAAGAAAGAAGGAATTGAATTCAAAGTATAAAAGAATGAAAAGATGTCCCTATTTGAAATATTTACAGGGCTCAGTGGGTCAATAGCTAACACATAGCAGCTAGCAGAATGAATGGAAAAGGATAGAGCACCAAGTGATGGAAAATAGACTCTCAACCACATTTGAGTGAACCAAAGAGGCCCACTACCAGTGGGAGATGCACCATCCTTCAATTGGAATTGGAGAGAAGCCATGCCTCTATAGAGGGCAGTCAAAAAGAAAGAACACAAATTCAGAGGCCTACCACGCGCCAATTTGTGCGCTATGGGTAAATAGCTCATAGAAGGCTTCATGCTTGGTACACACAGAATATATTTACAAAGCCAAATCTAAAGAAAGGCCACACGCTCAGCATGAGAAGGCTCAGCACTTGAGTGATTATAACAGCTTTGCAGGCTTGAATAGGACTTGGCGAGTTTTCTGTCAAATTTTGGGGCGACACCAGAAATCAAAATACCAGGGAAAATGATATCGCCCAAAGGTGGCAGATTTACTAAGGCTCCAATATTCCTTAAAGTAATGGACATGGGACCAAGGGGGAAAACAAAAGTGTTATACTCAGAGGACCAAAAACTTAAAGCAATAGGGAAAAGCACTGGATCAAAAGTAGGGGGTTGAAGAGAGATTTCTAACAAACTTGATTTTCTAGCACTATCAAAAATTGACTTGGTAGGACCATGGCCCACAAGGCGAGTATGCCATCTACGGAAAACAACATCAGATTTAGGCCAAGTGCGAATACCTCTTTTGCGAAGCGGCCTCAGTGGCAAAGAGTTTAGAAACGGAGGGCCTTGAGTACAAGGGAACAACTGGCCCACCGCCACTTGTTCGACGGTCTTGGCGTTGTTGAATGAAGGACCTAGATAGAACTCATTGAGTTCGGCATTGGCTGGTGCAAGGAAGTTTAGAGTTATATATGGCCGAGTGAGGATTTTCTGGAAGTCTTCGAAACCGAAAGAGTCACCAGATTGGGATTGTGAAACAACCATTGGAAACGAAACAAAGTTTTGTTGAAATTTGCTTGAGAAACATAGCAGAGAAGTAAGAAGATGAATAGTAATATTGTGAGAGAGAAACACGAAACAATGAGGCGTGATTTAGTAGTGCAATGAAATGGCGTGTGTTTGGGGGTTATAAGGGCTTGCAACGTCGCGCCTTTTCAGGCTATGGAAGAAAATAATGATTGAAATTCTTGGGAATTTCAAATGTTACTAGGAAACACAAAGTGAATATGGCAAAAATTAATAATTGGTATTAATTCTGCCATATTGGGGGGGTAATTGTTGACACGCTAAAAGTGCAGCCTAAATCGAATAGCCCAAAGAATGAAGCCCAACTGGGCAATTCAGGATAAAGGCCTAAATAGAGTTATTAATGAATGCAGTGGAAGCCCACGAATGTGGTAACACCATCGCCCAAACTTGCAAGACGCCTAAGATCTGAGCGAAAGAAGTGCCTTGCAGTCGCCCAGGGTTATGACCCTATTCTCGCCCAAACCTTCAAATCGCCCAGGATCTTAGCAAACATAAGATGTTATGGTTATCCAAAAGTGCAGTTATTGAAATTGTTATTAAGTAATCTTATTACGTTTCACGATTCAAGGATGTTCAGTTGAAGACGGTTGAACGACAAAGAGTAGTGGCAGCGGTTAGGGACGGCAGTTCCACGATAAGTTGGCCAACATGAAGAAAGTGGGCAATTGTAAAGCAATTAAGCAGTTTCTAAGCGGTTGATCACGAAGAAATCATCAAGGGAATATAAAAGGAAGAAAAAACATAAAGCAAAGGACCCCGAATCAAACACTCTCAAACAGAGAATATGTAATTTCAATTTTTTAGTTTAGACTTAAACATTTCTTTCAGTACTCGTGTGCTTGCGCCCCTTAGAGGCATTCTGTTTAAGTTCCAATTGTAAAGTCATCGCCAATAAAACACCCTTTTTTGGGACTTTGTTTCAAGAGGTTTGTTCCTTACACAATTGTCTGATCTCTTTTTAATTGTTAGCGACTACCCGCGCGAAACACCCATTAAAGAACACCCATGAAAATTCGAGAAAAAAATTCACTTAAAAAGTGAAAAAGCACCAAAAGGCATACCGTAGCGATCTTGATTTCATCTTCAACTTCGTGAAGCTTGTTATTTATCCAGCTCTTCTATCCTTTGATCCTCTCCTCCATGGGTGTCAAAGGCATGAGCTGATATGGAAGAGCTTCCTCGAAAGAATTTTTTGACTCGGACTGTACTATAGGCACCAGTGCACCCATTGAAGTACTTTCCCTCCCATTTTTATTTGACCACAACAAGGACAGTTTTCAACCCTCTCTCCGTCTCTCAGTGTGTGGAAGTGCAGAATAAGGTAACAAAGGAAATGAATTGGGGCTCGAGTTGTGAGATATTTACTTGGAGGAAGATATTACGAACAATGACAGAACTAGTTGTGAATAGTAAAGAAATCAGATAAGTGTGAAACGGTGGGTACACAAATGAACAATGAACCCTCATCATCTCTTTTAAGAGAACTAGTTTTTGCCCGTGCAATGCACGGGTTGAGTTATTTTGAAGGCAACGCTAGTGTGTTGAACGTGTTGAATTCTCATGAATAACATCTAATGTTTGCTATGATTACATTGAGATAAACTTTCCTTATTGAGCATACAGAGTCTTATTTATCTGATTCCAAAACACAAAAAATCATTTTACATGTTGGACTAAGGACAACCAAGTTACTGAAAAAAGAAGACAAATAATACAATTTTTATTCAACTTGTGAACACAAATACTCTTTTCGTGTATATGTAAAGACAATAGCTCAAAAGGAAAACCTTCAACATGGAAGCATGTCTTTATAAATCATGTAAATATACATTAAGTTCACATATTCCAAGTTGGAAAAACTTTGAGCAATCTTAAAGCAATAACAGACTTGTATATGGGGGCATTTCCCTTTTTTTTTTTTTTTTTTTTTTTTTGGGAGGGGTTTTTTTTTGTGCAAATAAAACACTTTTTTTTTTGGGGTTTTCTCTTTTTTTTTTTTTTTTTTTTTTTGTGGGAACGGTTTATATTCGGAGAGGGCCGGGGCTAAAATAGTTTCAAAAGATTTGGAGTTTATTAATTTAACATGGACTTTTATTAAATTTATTGTGCTTCCACTGTTTAACTCAAATTTATGACCCTCTTATTTAAATTTATGGAGTTCATACTTGACTTCCAGTGAGCTAGAATTTCATCTGTTACATCAAAACCTTGAGTGTACTTAACAAGCCTTAATAAAACATTTGGGTAGATATTATTATCAATTGCATCTCCATACAACTTCCAGATCGCTAAGCTGACAATTCTTTATCATTACACATTTTATGTGTTAGCTTAACATGCCTCTAAAATTTATCTCCTTAAATGTACTCAACAAGAGATAAACTTTAGTTAAGTCGAACCCATCATTTAGAAATATCCAATATTTCACAGTGTCAAACATATCCCTAATAGACCAGCCTTGAGTGTACTCAACAAGTTGAGACGATTTGAGACTCTGGTTTTCACTATAATGATGGAAGGCGATTACAAACGTGACTTAATATTTTATTGAAGGATTTTGCATCCAAAAGTCTCATCGTAACAATCATATATGTTGTATTACACATCTCCATGCTATATATATAATGTAATGTAATAGTGTGAACGATTATGAACTTTTACTATTTAGTCTTTTCGAGCCGTAAGGAAGACTAGTTGGTCAATTCCTATGGGGTATCGCATTGATTCATACAATACTCCATCTCCATGGTTTCCTCCTCTTCTTGTTTCTTCAATAAGTCCAGATGCAACATGTATCCTATACTAGTCAACACGCAAGCTTAAATAAAAATGGACTTGTAGGCCCAAAATAATAATAACGGACTCACAGATCCACAATAATAACAATAATAATGGACTCGCAGGCTCAAAACAATTAAGAGCTCGTAGGCCCATAAAACAATAAGAATAAAATTAATCATTCAACATATCCATATGGTCGAATCCATAATCATCCACTAATAAAACATTCATCACATAAATGTATACATATATAATAAATAATATTATATGCAAACACGTTTTAAGTTTTTAACAATTAAGATCGTCTAAACTGTTTTAGACAAATGGATCGGAACAATTAAATAACTAATCAATCATATTAATCAATTAATTTAATTAGTGGGCATATTTAATTAAAATCAAATTTTAAATATTAAATTAGAGTCAAACTCTAATTCCACAATTATAGGGCGGGACTATTTAATTAAAATCACATTTCAATTAAATATCAAATTAGAGTCCAACTCTAATTTTAAAACTTAATGCGATTGAATTTAATTAAAATCAAATTTTAATTAAATAACAAAATTATAGTTCAACTCTAATTCAAGATTTTAGGGCGAACATATTTAATTAAAATTAAATTTTAATTAAATGTCAAATTAGAGTCTAACTCTAATCTCAAGAAGAAATTTAGGACGAGACAACTTAATCAAAATCAAATTTTAATTAAATGTCAAATTAGAATCCAATTCTAAAATCAAGAAATGCTAGGGTGAATTATTTAATTAAAATCAAATTTTAATTAAATATTAAGTTAGAGTCCAACTCTAATTTCAAGGAAAATTTTACGGTAAGACAATTTAATTAAAATAAAACTTTAATTAAATGTTAAATTAGAATCCAATTCTAATTTCTAGAATATATTAGGGTGAATAATCAATTAAAATCAAATTTTAATTAAGTATTAAATTAGAGTCAAATTCTAATTTAAATTGAATTAATATTTTGATACAGGATAACACTCCTAAATAAAATAAAAATTCAATTTAGGGTCAAATTTAATATTTAAGTTAAAATCATATTTTAACGAAAATATGAAAAAGTCGTCAATTTTAAATAAAATTTTAATTTGGGTCAAAATTAAGATTATGGGTCAAACCCATTTAAAATATAATTTTAAAACCACTTTAAAATTCAAATTCAAAACCATTATGAAAATTGCAATTTGACCCAATTAAAATTTATTAACAGGCCCCTCAAATTCTCAAATTGCAAGAAGGCCCTCCATTTTAAAATAGCAATTTTGATCCCATTAAAAATTTGCAACAGAGCCCCTTCATTTAAAATTGCAAAATGACCCTTTACATAATTGCATGCGAGGCCTATAATTTCATAAATTGCGTGACAGGCCCCGTCCCCAAAACTCTCCACCCGTTCTCTGGACCCTAGAATACCCAAATTTTTCTTATTTTAAGTGGCGTCGGCGCCCCCACCTCTCTAGCTCAGGCGGCCGGCTCTTTCTTTTAAGTGCTGCTTCAGCAGCGGCATTGCAATCGCTGCCCGCATCTTGCCCAGGCGCCACTCAGACTGCAGCGGCCCCTACTGCATCAAACAGCGGTCACGAGCCATCACCGGCTTCCTCCCCACCAACCTCCATTTTTTTTTTTTGGATCCGTTTCACTTTCAAAATCAGATTTTAAGATTATAAAAACTAATTTATAAGCAGTGAACCATCATCCTCTCTTTTAAGATAGTAGTGATGGTGATAATTTATACATTATTATGTCGTAAGTACTAAAAAAAATACATTTTTTGTACTTTCCATTAAAAATAGAGAAATGTTAAATATTTTTTTTTTTTTAGTTAAGATCATTTAAATCTAGTAGCTCAAAAAATATATTTAGAGCCTATTTGGTTTGAATTAAAATTTGATTTTAATCTAAATCAAAGTTAAACAATCAATATTAATCACATCTTTTATTAATCTCACAACTTTTCAATCACGTATTTCAAAAATTTCTATCACAATTTACTAAAAAAAATTAATTTTAATTTCCATCAAATATCCTTTTAGTGATTGTTTGGGGGATACATTATAATCAATTCAAATTATAAATAGAAAAAATGAATAGTAAATAAGTCGATATTGCCTATAAATTTCACGAAATGTGAGGACAAAATATAAGTTTGAGTAATTATATTTATAAATTAAATAGGTGGCAAACAAATGCTTGCTTGCCCATAATTTTAGATTTTTAATCTAATTCAAACAGACTTCTAAAAATTAATATATTTTGGATGGTTTCATTTCAATTGAATTATTGGCTGACCATATAATATATTTGGATAATTATCAATTTATCACCTCCCAGTGATGTTGAACCATACATTTCACTTGAAGACTAATGTTCAAAGTTGGGAACAGATTTTCAACGCAGCCGTCGAAGAGTGAAGACAAATCCATAATACATAAATGATGATTTAATTCGCCCACCTACTCCACTCTTATTTGGTTTTAATTCTTCAGTCGTCACTGCAAACGTGTAATCTAAGCATCAATCATCTTTATTATTAACACAAAGTAGTCACTCTCACTCACACAGTGAAGGAGAAAGCCGTCCAGTTCCAGGATGAGTAATGGAAGAGGGAAGGTGGTTTGCGTAACAGGCGCTTCGGGATACATAGCTTCATGGCTGGTTAAGCTTTTACTTGACCGTGGTTACACTGTTAAAGCCACCGTCCGCAACCTCAGTCAGTCCCCGTCTCTCTTTCTTCACACAGAAAATAATTCATCTCACTGCATCCTGGTTATGAATAGATTCTGAATTTTGCACTGCCAAGTTGTTCTAGTTTTACATGTATGGTTAATGATGAAGACACAAGCGAGAAAGAACAGTAACAGGTTTTGATTCGTTGGTAGTGAATCAACGAGATTGAATTTGTGTTTGTTGTTTTTCATGCTTTCTCGCAGCATAAGCTAAGCTTTGAAAGTTTACATTAAATTTATTTACAAGAAAAAAAGAATTTTTTTGAGGTTTAGCCAAACAAGGTTTTGCAAATTGCTCACGTACTAGAAGTGAAACTAACTGTAGTGAAACTTGCGCATTAGATTTCTTAGGGTATGTTTGGTAAAGAACTTGTTATAGACGACTGACAATATTTTGCGAGTATTAGGCATTTGAAAGGAAATGAATTCGGTAAGAGTATACTAAGCCTCTTGTTTGGTAATGATTAAAATTTGAATTTTAATCTAAGTTAAAGTGAACAATAAATTTTAACCACATATTTTAGCCCCCGTTTGGTCTCCATTTTCTAGAAATGAAAATGGTTGGAATTGTATTTTTTTTGAAAAATGAGTGGTTAAAAAAGAAAGAAAAGTTTTCGATTTACGTGTAATATTATTTTATGGAAGATTGTGTGATTGAAAAATAGGAGAGAGAAAAATGTAATGTAATGTAATGAAATTTAATGGAGACCAGACAGGTGCTATATGCTTGGCAAGCTCGACTTCTCATTGTAGTAGAAAACATAGGAACAAATCAAACTTTTTAAAGAAACTTGTTTAAGTTATTTATTTGTATATAAGACCTTGATGATGCAGATTTTGGCCTTGATCAAATTGAAACTATTCTAATTAATGAAAAGAAAAAAAAAATTAATCTGTGGACATTGACAACAAAACATGTTAAAGCAGTTTATTGATAAGTTTGTGCAAAATTTTACCTTATTTGAGTGTACAAGTATTTTCTATTCAAACGCTTCATGTTAATTTTTCCCCTGCCCTCAAAATTTTCAAGTGCCTTTTATTAAGACTTGGGGTTCCTATTAGAAGTCAACATTGTTAAAAGGAGGATCCCAATCTCTTATATGCTCATCTATATATCAATATTTAACTAATATGGAATTTATCCCTTAAGATCCTGCAAGATAGTGACTCGTTAGAACAGATTAATCATGAAATTTGTGTGCTCAATTTTGAATTTTAATCGGATCAAATTGCTTGTTGGAATGTAATGAGGTCTGATATGATATTAGGACTTGAGATTCCATTTTAAAGGTCAATCTTATTTAGAGGAGTAGCGTAAGCCCTTATATGTTGGTCTATATTTTGAGATATAAACGATGTGAGATTTATCCCTTAACACCTTCAATGTTACAATAAAATGGTTATAAACTTTATAGGTCCTCGTTGCTGTAAGATTTTTTTAGATCATATGGCAATATGTAAATCGTTCATTTCATCTTCGAACAGGCACACAGGAATTCTAGATTTCTAAGATTCATGTAAGCCTTTTTTGAAGTCAAAATTGTTTAAGATTAATTTTTTTAATAAATAAAGGTTACCTCTCTAACATCTGTCAGATCTAACAAAAGTATTGATATGAGGCTGCAAAGCTACCCATCTATACATATGAAGCCTCTGGTAAAAAGGAAATCCTCATGCACGTGAGTTGACATTGTCAAAACTACATCTATATAAACAAATGTGTTCGATCTCTAACAGTTTAACACTTTAGATGAGGAGGTTATAGAAAAGAAGTGAGATGATAATTTTAAATAGTCAGAATCCAAATAATAAGAAAAAAGGTTCTATTTATATTGCGATGAATTTTTATTTTTTATTTTTTGTTGGAAACATTTTTTGTGCAATGCAGGCAACCCACACAGGAATTCTAGATTTCTAAGATTCATGTAAGCCTTTTTTGAAGTCAAAATTGTTTAAGATTAATTTTTTTAATAAATAAAGGTTACCTCTCTAACATCTGTCAGATCTAACAAAAGTATTGATATGAGGCTGCAAAGCTACCCATCTATACATATGAAGCCTCTGGTAAAAAGGAAATCCTCATGCACGTGAGTTGACATTGTCAAAACTACATCTATATAAACAAATGTGTTCGATCTCTAACAGTTTAACACTTTAGATGAGGAGGTTATAGAAAAGAAGTGAGACGATAATTTTAAATAGTCAGAATCCAAATAATCAGAAAAAAGGTTCTATTTATATTGCGATGAATTTTTATTTTTTATTTTTTGTTGGAAACATTTTTTGTGCAATGCAGGCAACCCAAGCAAGGTTGAACACCTGATGGCACTTGAAGGAGCTAAGGAAAGACTGCATTTGTTTGAAGCCAACTTAACGGAAGAAGGATCTTTTGATTCTGCAATTGATGGTTGTGAATGCGTCTTTCATACAGCGTCGCCTGTTTTCCTTTCAGTCACTGATCCTCAGGTCCCTAATACTAGTTTTCTTATCTATTATTCAGTTTTTGCACGCAGGGTTGATTTTATCATATAGTAGAACTATCTTGATGTGATTTCCGTAAAGGAAATTCCTCTTTTTACGATCTATCTATCTTCTTTTGCATTTGGGCTTGCTCTGAATTGTGTCTACTAACAAATACTGAAAATCTTCTGTTCAAACATCGTTTTGCACATTTCAGGCAGAACTTCTAGAACCTGCTATAAAGGGAACACTTAATGTTCTCAAATCATGCACAAAGGTACCATCAGTTAAACGAGTGGTTATAACGTCTTCTATGGCTTCCGTAATGAATAACGGGAGACCTCTAACTCCTGATGTTGTAATTGATGAAACCTGGTTTTCGAATCCAGCATTCTGTGAGGAAACAAAGGTGCGTATCATTCCTAGTAATCTACTTTAGAGCTTTACTCCTTTCTGTTATTCCGAATCTAACGATAGAAGTATGAATATGGCTCTTGAATTTAATGAAGACGCCGAGGAAAACTTCTTTTTCGATTTAATAAGAGAGAATTCCACGTAAACGGAGAATCATTAACGGTTTCTTCTTATTTTTATAATTGGTGAAGTTCCACTGGATCTGGATATAGCATTTATTCATTTGTGCTTAGGTTCATTTCGCACCCCATAATTTTTTTTTTCAACGTGCCTATTCAGTACTTTTGAATTACTGATTGATTGATGGTAAAAGGAACCTGGCCTCTTTTCTGGGAATAGTTTTAAAGAGTTACTTCTCAATAAACTATTGGTTGTTTCAGCAATGGTACCCTCTTTCGAAAACCTTGGCAGAGGAAGCTGCATGGAAATTTGCACATGAAAATGGCATTGACTTGATAATTTTGCATCCTGGATTTGTTATCGGTCCTCTGTTGCAGCCAACTCTCAATTTAACTTCTGAGGCTATTTTGAACTTCATTAAAGAAGGTATTATTCTTTGTATAGGCATTCTGAACAGTGGCTTTGATAAATCTTTCTACGTGGACTTTGTCCTTAACTACTAAATGCTCAATTTTATCATTTTGTAGGGAAAGAAATTTTTCCTGATGGAATCTACAGATATGTTGATGTTAGAGATGTTGCTCATGCACATATTCTAGCATTTGAGAATCCTTCAGCTAGTGGCAGATACTGTCTAGTTGGAATAGTGACATATTCTTCTGAAGCTCTAAAGATTTTAAATCGGCTTTTCCCTTCCCTCAACCTCCCTGCAAAGTAAGTCTTTAATATGCACTATATTAATCAGTAACAAGTTTTCTTGCTCTTTTATGAATTAATATTTTCAAATTATTCATTGCAAATTTCTTAAGTTATGGCTAAAGCAGCGTATTTCACTCAAGTTAAAATTCTTGGATTTGGTTTTTCACAAATCGAGGTAAGATACTAAAATGGTATATATCTATGTACTCACTAGTAATAAAAGTAACATTCAGCTAACGCTCGCGTTAGATGAGTTGTGTCCGTCTTATTAAGTTTTATCATATCTATGACTTATTCTGATTGATGAAGAGGAAAAAGGAGGGAAAAAAAATGGAAGTTTGGGATCAAACCTAGATGATAATAGCATAAACTCGAGTAGTGATAGCAAAAAAACCCGCCCTAATCCCGCCCCGTGATTTTTTTTTTAATTTCAAGTTATATTATTATTAGATAATAAAATACAAATGTAAAATTTTAATTAATTACAAAAAAAAATAAAATTTAGTCAAAACGTAATTTTATTTGAAATTGTTTAATTTTTAACATTGTTTATTTCAAGTGTTTACTTTGAATTTTAAAATTTTGAATTTATATTTTATTCTCTAATAATAACATAATTTGAAATTAAAAAAAAATAAAAATACTGTTGTCACGCTTTTCTATTAATTATCACTTTATGCTTATCTTAAATTATTAGGGCAAATAAATCTTTTAAATGGATATTTTTTTATGGAATCAGATAAAATGTGCTTTGTAATGAAAGGTTGATTGTAATTTAATACAATAAGTGTAATGCAACACAATGACAAAGTACCACGATTTGCCAACATCAGTAAACTTTAAACACGAGTTTTATTCATATACTAAAACACATCACCATAAAACTTCATACGCCTTTAACAGGCTTAAAGAAAAAACATGCATAAAAGTTTGAAGCAAAAGTAAGCATGGAGTTTGGAACATTCAATAAGACCAAAACATTCAGAAACCGCCTCTGAGACGGAGAACAAGGTGAAGGGTAGATTCCTTCTGGATATTGTAATCAGCCAAAGTCCTTCCATCATCCAGCTGCTTTCCGGCAAAGATCAACCTCTGCTGGTCTGGTGGGATCCCCTCCTTGTCCTGGATCTTAGCCTTGACATTATCTATGGTGTCAGAGCTCTCCACCTCGAGGGTAATAGTCTTCCCGGTGAGCGTTTTGACGAATATTTGCATACCACCACGAAGCCTCAACACCAAGTGAAGGGTAGATTCCTTCTGAATGTTGTAATCAGCCAATGTACGTCCATCTTCAAGCTGCTTACCAGCAAAGATTAGCCTCTGCTGGTCTGGAGGAATACCCTCCTTGTCCTGGATCTTGTTTTTATTTTTTTTTAAAAAGTGATGAATTTAAAAAAAGTGACGTGTTTGCATTGCCATCTACATCTTGAAATCTTAATATTTATATTACGTTATCTTAATTATTTGTTTGGGTCCATATACATGATCTCTTTGATCAAGTATGTTTCTCTTAGAGTAGGTTGATGTAGTATATTTATTTTCTTAAAACTAAGTTTGAGTGGATGAGAAATTAAGGTCAAAGTAAGCCACCTAAAAGTTAGAATAGTTGGAATTAGAAAATAGTGAAAAAAAAATGAAATGGTCAATCACGTATTGAAAAATTAGAAGCACTTTGATCACATTAAATAGCTCAAGTTTTACAATGCGAACACTCTTTGGAAGAGAGAAGACCTACGTGGTAGTGGATTGGACCATCCATGCACTCTGTCGCCTATCACTTTATATTTTTTTCATGAGATAATATATTTATTTAATTATATTATTATGAATACATATCGAAATTATGAGATTTTGACAAGTGGATTGGCAGGATTTTGCCACGTATTCTTGAATTCTAGAAAATGTGGTTGTTTATTTAAGTAAATCCATCTTTTCGCTTCTTGTACTATTTCACTATCTTTATTTCAATACCTAAAATCACATTGTGCATATTTAAAGTCATTCAATTCGGTTCAGAAAGATCAGAACATTGGTAGGCTCGTTGGTTATGTTATTTGGAGTGTTATTATTACAAGGCATGTTCGTTGTATTTTGGGTGTGATAATGAGATTTATAGAAAATGAATTTACACACACATTAATTTTTCGAACAACACCTTCTGTATAATGAGATTCAATCCAAAACTTCTAAACAAGGAACTTAAAAAGCAAGAGACAGGATGTTAGAGAATGCTATCCTTCATAATTTTTTAGCAGGTAATTTTCTGCTTCTAACAGATAATAATTTATCAGCGATCTTGTCCACAAAAAATAGCCATCTCTCCATCACTCCATGGTTTTTTAATACTAGGATAACTAAGGAATGATAATACCTGCTGCAAATCCTAGGCCAACGGTGATGTGTAAACAAAAATGCATTATCTAATAATATATTTAGCAATTATAGAAAGAATAAACAGAAAATTAAGACGAGGTTCATAACAAGAATGAAAGAGTTCATAGAAGATATGCTAAGGGCAACTCCAACCATTGCACCAAATTGCACCAAAATTTGGTGCAAACTTCCTCCAACCATTGCACCATTGCACCGATCAGCCTATGCTTCAGAGTACGTTTGGTCTCACATTTTGAGATCATTTTAAATTTTTAGTTTTTAAAAACATTCAAAATGTGTTTGGTATGTTATTTTTAAAAAATGCGTTTTTTGAAAACAAAGAAAATTTTAAAATACAAAATTCAAGATGAATTTTTGATGTTTCGAGTGTTTTCATTGAAAAACTCAAAACAAGGAAAATAAATTTAAAAATTTCCCCAATTAAAATAATTAATAAAATCACATAAAACTTACCTAAATACAAATATTCATCTCCAATCCCTCTTTCTCTCTCTTCCGATGCTCCTCCAAAATATCATAAAACTATTTCTAATATTTTTAAATCAAACGTGTTTTCTAATTTCTTGTTTTAAAAAACAATTTTTTTAGAATGACAAACCAAACTCATTTTTTGCAATTTTAAAATAATCTCTCAAAACAGAAAACGAAAAATGAATTCAAAATTGAAATGGAAAATAGAAACGCAAATCAAACGTACCCTAAGGTTCTTGATGAGGATGAAAAGGTATGAATAGAAACCTTTTGGTGCTTGTTTGGTAGGAATTTCGATAATTGATTTTTTGACTGTTAAAGAAAAAGTAGGTTCTACCCATGAGAAAATAATTAAAAAATGATAGCTACAATAGTGAAATAACAGTCAAAAAATTGATTTTAATTGGCTTAAATTATGTACCAAACAAACACTCAATGAAAAGAATAGGAAATACAATACATATACAGACTGATTAGGAACTACAATACATATAAAGACTAATTTGGCTTCGATAATATAGATATAAAACAGAGCCTTCATAAATTTTAAAAAGAATAATTGTAGCTTCGATCCAGAAACTTTCATCTTTTCGTAGACTTTAATCAAATCTTTCATTTGTGCCTTCTAGTCTCAAACTTTAATTTAGTCGCATCATAAGGGAAAACTAAAAGAGTATGTCAAATACACCAGTGATTGACCAAAAAACTTGACTTTGACCTCATTTTGACCAACTAAAAGGAGTAAAATAGTTACTTTAGATTTTTCATATTAAACAACTAAACCATAAATAATAATAATAATAATAATAATAATAATAATAATAATAATAATAATGAAAAAAAGAAAGAAAGAAAGAAAACAAACAGAAACCATGATCTTCTTCCCACTCCCACTCCACCTAACCCCAGCCAAACAAACCAAAATCCACCCACCTCCAACGTGCCAACGACCACAACCGACCCACACAAGTTGCAAGGTAACGTCCACCACCCGATCTTAATTTATTAACTGGAGCTAGACATGATCTCAATTTACATGTTGGGGCTTGACTAGTTCTCAACTATTCTATTAAGATTGGCTAGGAGTTTGCTCTCGAATTTATGCTAGAAAAGGGCGAATCCGGGGCAACACATTTTCCTAAATTCCTCTAATGAGCCAAATAGTGCAACTGTGTATATGAATGTAAAATCTAAAGTTACTATTTTATCCTTTTTAAAGTTGGTTATAATTTGATCAAAGTCAAATTTTTTTGTCAACTAATAGTGTAGTTGATGAATTCTGTTGGTTTGTCATTATGATACAACTAAATTAAAAGTTTGGGATTGTGGGTAATACAAATGAAAGATTTGGATAAAAGTCTGAAAGAAGATGAAATGTTTGGGACTGTGATTGTAATTATTCCATTTAAATATGAGGTTGGTTTGGAATATGAAGAACAAGAATCTAAAATTGAACATAAAATAGAGCAAGGTAGTGAAAATTTTAGATTTAATAGAGATTTGCATCTGTCGTGGCTAATATATAGTGCACCTATTTTAGAAGTTTGTGCACAAGTTTGCTCCTTTTCATAGGTAGGGACCAATTTCTAATTATGCCAATAGGTTGGGCACTAACTATGCAAATTTCACAGAAGAGAGGTGGAACAAATTTATTTGTTTATATTTAATAGTTTATATTGAATATATTTATTGTCACTCTAACTCAATAACTTAGAATTGTAATACGTAAAAGTACGTGAGAAACGACACTCGAGTTTCAATTCCTTTACTTTTCTTCATTACATTCCCTGTTTGGTGGCTATCATCTTGAAAAAATAATGTTTTGAATAGTAATTTTTAAGAGAATGTGTAAATAAAAAGTAAGAAAAAATTTTGGGTTTACGAGAAAAATATTTTATTATATGGTTGAAAACGGTTGTGTTAAAAAAAAAAGAGTTTTAAAATGATGATTGTCAAACATGTATAATTATATGAGTGATGTTATTTGTAGTAAAAATTACCGATAGCCACCCTACGTGACATCATAACAGTTTGTATTTGATGTATTATGGTGACAATTTTTCATTATCTAATGCATCAAATTACAAATTATCGTGTGTATGTCACGTAAAACAACTACCATTAATCTTCACCGTGAATAACATTTTTCTAATAATATTGTTCTCATAATTACAATTTACACAATACTATTTCCTTACTGCTAATAAATAACATATTTCATTAGTTTAGATTAAAAAGACAAAAAAAGTATGAAACACTCCTATAGAAACTTTTAAAATATAATTTATATATTATTATGTCCTAATAACTAAAAAAAAGTGTATATATATATATATATATACACATTTTGCACTTTCAATTAAAAATAGAGAAATGGTAAATATGTATTTTTTTAGTAAAGCCCATTTAAATCTAGTTGCTTAAAAGTATATTTAGTGATTGTTTGGGGAACACGTTATATATATATACACACACACACACATTTTGCACTTTCAATTAAAAATAGAGAAATGGTAAATATGTATTTTTTTAGTAAAGCCCATTTAAATCTAGTTGCTTAAAAGTATATTTAGTGATTGTTTGGGGAACACGTTATATATATATACACACACACACACATTTTGCACTTTCAATTAAAAATAGAGAAATGGTAAATATGTATTTTTTTAGTAAAGCCCATTTAAATCTAGTTGCTTAAAAGTATATTTAGTGATTGTTTGGGGAACACATTATAATCAATTCAAATTATAAATAGAAAAAATAAATAGTAAATAAGTCGATATTATCTATAAATTTCATGAAATGTGTGGACAAAATATAAATTTGAGTAGTTATATTTATAAATTAAATAGGTGGCAAACAAATGCTTGCTTGCTCATAATTTTAGATTTTAAATCTAGTTGAAACAGACTTCTAAAAAATTAATATATTTTGGATGAAATTGAATTATTAGCTGACCATATAATATATTTGGATAATTATCAATTTATCATCCCCCAGTGATGTCGAACCATACATTTCATCTGAAGACTAACGTTCAAAGTTGGGAACAGATTTTCAACGCAGCCGTCGAAGAGTGCAGACAAATCCATAACCCATAAATGATTATTTAATTCGCCAACCTACTCCACTCTCATTTGGTTTTAATTATTCAGTCGTCACTGCAAACGTGTAATCTAAGCATCAATCATCTTTATTATTAACACATAGTCACTCTCACTCACACAGTGAAGGAGAAAGCCGTCCGGTTCCTGGATGACTAATGGAAGAGGGAAGGTGTGTTAATTAGGTTCCTCAAAATTTAGTCAAAAATTGGAAGATTGCGTGTTGTCTTGTTTTAGGAATGAATCATTAGAGTCAGGTGAAAAAGGAAAGAAATCAATTGCATCTAAAATTAAGGAAATAATATTTGGGTTCCGAATTTCTTTCTTTTACGTGGTTATTCTTAATTTTCATATTTTAGCCAAGTTTTAGGGTTTGACTCGTGTACTATAAATATGTGACTCCTCTTTCAGTTTAGTTTAAGTCAAATTGCTGTGTCGTTGTAATTCTCTTCATATTGTCGGGTTTAATAAAATTCATCATTCCTCTGCTTAAATTCTCTTCCTTCTTTACTTTAAGTGTTGTTCTTGATATTTTGTGATCTTGTTTATTACTTCAAGTGGTGTTCATTAAATCTCAATTCCTACATTATCGGTCATTGGTCCCAGGAAGTGGTATCAGAGCAGGGGTTGTAGGTTCTTCGTGATTTCGTTGAGATTTTTTAAGGATGAATTCTCTGAAGTATAAAATTCCGCTGCTGGATAGCAATATAAGATTTTCGTTGTGGCAAGTACAGGTGAGGGTTGTGTTGACGCAAATGGATCTTGACGAAGCTTTGTTGGATTTTGAGATGATGCCAGCAAATTTGTCTGTGAAGGAGAAATAATAGAGAGATCAAAAGGCTCTAGCGCAAATTCATTTTCACTTGTCCAACAATATTTTGCAGGATGTCTTGAAGGAGAAGACGGTGACTACTTTGTGGCTCAAGCTAGAGCAGTTGTGTATAACTAAAAGTCTTACAAGTAAATTAGCTCTCAAGCAAAAACTGTATTCACATCGCATGGTGGAAGGAGAGTCGTTGGAAGATCATATTGCTGTGTTCAAGGAAATAGTTACAGATCTGGATACGTTAGAGGCTAGGTACGATGAAGAAGATCTTGCCTTGATCATGTTGTGTTTGCTGCCTGGATCTTATGCGTCGTTTCGAGATACTATCTTGTATAGTCGAGATACTTTGACTATAGAAGATGTCTATGATGCTTTGCACTCAAAGGAGAAAATGAAGCATTTAGTTGGAGCTACATCAAGAGATGGGGAAGCTCTTGTATCTCAAGGTGGTCGACGAAGAGGCAAATCGAGAGTTAGATTTAGCAATGTGACCTGTTACTACTGCAAAAGGAAGGGACATATCAGGAAGGAATGCGATATATTGCAGGCTAAAGGTGATTTAGCTGCAAATCGTAGGGTGCAACCTTTGAATTTAACCAATGTAGTTGAGAATTGTTCAGCAAAGAGGTGATGTTGACCGTGGTATCTGATGTAAAGTCTAGGCCTGACGAGAAGTGAATTCTTGATTTAGCATGTTCGCACCATATGTGTTCCGATAGGAATTTATTTCGGACATATGAGGTTGTTCAGCAATGTGGAGTTGTAATGGGAAATCACTCTAGTCAGATTGAGGCTGCGGGATGGAACATTTAGAACAATTGATTATGTTCGATATGTTCCTGACCTGAAAAGAAATCTCATTTCGCTAAGTACCCTGGATGCAAAAGGGTATAAAATTTCTGGAGGAGGTGGAGTCTTAAATGTTTGAAAGGGAGTCCGAGTTGTGCTGGAGGGACGGAAAAGATCCCAGTTGTACATTTTGTAGGGGAGTGCAAAACCAGTTAAGAGGAGACATTTGAACAAGTTTAGTACCGTGGTGGAAGTTTAGTTTGGTACAGTACCTCTTGTGTCGGGCTCTGAGTCGATTAAGAACAGTTCTAGGGAGAGCGTTGGTGATTCCGTTTTGCCACCAATTTCAGCGAGTACACCGTATTCAGTTGTTGGGGAAGGACTCATCCAGCGCAGGTATCGTGGTGTCAGCAATGTCTAGGATGCTTCTAGAGACGTTGAAGGCAACAGTTCCAATAAGGGGCCTTCTGATCAAGCATCTGGTTTGGTTTTTGCTACAGGGTGTGCTTTAGCCCTGTATGATCAACATTAATTCCTTGGTGAAATTGGAAACCCTGGGGATTGGGTTTGGGTATCAGTTGCAAATGTCGAGCAGGGGACGAGTGTTTGGTTTATATTGAGTGGTTACCGTGTTGAGGAGATTCGGTCAGTTAATTTCGATGCAAATGAATTTGAAATCTAGGAGTTTCGTTTGTAGCACCGGAATTTGAGTCAAGGTGGAGATTGTTAGGAGTATGACTCAAATAGAAGTCTTTTGAATAGGCGTATTCGACTTGGACTAGGAGAATATTAACCTAGGGTTTAAGAAAACTAAGTTGAATAAGTAAATGAAATCCTGTTGAAATTGGGTCTCCTAATTATAATAAATTTTCTTGCCTTTTAAGACTCTTCTAGGGTTGACCTATAAATATGAGGCTCCTCTGGTCAGTTTGTAGAGAGTAACATTGAAGCAATACTGCTAGTCAGTCTTGTATTCTCCATACTGTTGAATTAATAAACATCGCTCTCTGCATTTACCCTTTGTGGTCTTTCTTTACAAATTCAATCTCATGTTTTCGTGGTGTGATCTAATATACTTCAATATTGACATTGAATCTCGTTCTTTATAATTCGGTTTGAAATCAACGTGTGTTATTGGAGCTTCCGCGCCCAACAAGGTAGTGTGTGTAATAGGAGTTTCGAGATACATAGCCGTGGTTACACCGTTAAAGCCACCATTCGCAACCTCAGTCAGTCCCCGTCTCTCTTTCTTCACACAGAAAATAATTCATCTCACTGAGAAATATCATTTGTATTCGGATTTTTTATTTGCATTTGGCATCCTGGTTATGAATAGAATATGAATTTTACACTGCCAAGTTTTAGTTTTACATGTATGGTTAATGATGCAGACACAAGCGAGAAAGGACAGTAACAGGTTAACACGATTCGTTGGTAGTGATCAACGAGATTGAATTTGCGTTTCTTGTTTTTCATGCTTTCTCGCTGCATAAGCTAAGCTTTGAAAGTTTACATTTAAGTAAATTTACTTAGAAGTAATTTTTATTTTTTATTTTTTTAAGGTTTAGCCAAACAAGGTTTTGCAAATTGCTCAAGTACTGGAAGTGAAACTAATTGTAGTGAAAATTGCTCATTATAATTCTTAGGGTATGTTTGGTATAGAACTTGATAAAGACAGTCGACAAAATTTCGCACATATTAGGCATTTGAAAGGAAATGAATTTGGTAAGATGTGTACTAAGCTTCTGTTTGGTAATGATTAAACTTTGGATTTTAATCTAAGTCAAAGTCAACGATAAATTTTAACTACATATTTTATAGGATTCAAAACTTTTTAACCACACAATTCATTAACTTTTATCAAAATCTAATAAAAATTTGATTTTAATCCCAAAGCTAAAAAAGTCCTCTCTCTAACAAGTGAAGCATTATATGGAAATTTGGTCAATTTTTAGTAACTATTGTAATTCATGGTATTAATATGCTTGGCAAGCTTGACTTCTCATTGTAGTAGATAACATAGGAACAAATCAAACTTTTTAAAAGAAACTTGTATAAGTTATTTATTTGAATATGTCTTGATGATGCATATTTTGGCGATTGATCAAATTGTAACTATTCTAATTAATGAAAGAAAAGAAAGTTAATCTGTGGACATTGACAACAGAACATGTTAAAGCAATTTATTGATAAGTTTGTGTAAATTTTTTACCCTATAAGAGTGTACAAGTGTTTTCCATTGAAAACTTAATGTTAATTTTTCCCCTGCTCTCAAAATTTTCAAGTGCTTTTTATTAAGATTTGGGATTCCTTCTTAAAAGTCAGCATGAGGAGTAGCCCAAACTCTTATATGTTCATCTATATATCAATATTTAACCAATATGGAATTTATCCCTTAAGATCCTATAAGATGGTGACTCGTTTGAGCTGACTAATTTTGAAATTCATGTACTCAATTTCAAACTTAATCGGATCAAATTGTTTGTTAGAGTTTAATGAGATCTGACATCATATTAAGATTTGGGATTCCATCTTGAAAGGCCAACCTTATTTAGAGGATTAGCATAAGCCCTTATATTTAACCGATATGAGATTTGTCCTTTTAACACCTTCAATGGTACAATAAAATGGTTGTAAACTTTATAGGTCCTCGTTGCTGTAAAAAAAATTTTAGATCATACTGCAATTTGTAAATTGATCATTTCTTCTTCGAACAGGCACGGGAATTCTAGACTCCTGAGATTCATGTAAACCTTTTTTGAAGTCGAAATTGTTTAAGATTAAATTTTTAATAAATAAAGGTTCCCTCTCTAACATCTTCACTTCTAGATGAGGTAGCGTTAGATCTAACAAAAGTATTGGTATGAGGCCGTAAAGCTGGCCATCTATACATGTCAAGCCTCTGGCAAAAAGTGAATCCTCTTGCATGTGAGATGACGAAGTCAATATTACATGTATATAAACAAATGTGTTCGATCTCTAACAGTTTAACATTTTAGATGAGAAGATTATAGAAAAGGAATGAGACAATAATTTTAAATAGTAAGAATCTGTTGACACACAAAAAGTTCAGCCCAAGTCGAATAGCCCAAAGAATGAAGCCCAACTGGAAAATTCCCAAAATCAGATAGCCCAAAGAACGAATCAGTCAGGCAATGCAAGATAAAGGCCCAAATAAGGAAGCCCATGAACGCGAAAATACCATCGTCCAAGGTTGCAAGTCGCCCAAGATTTGAGCGAATGAATTGTCATGCAATCGCCCAGAGCTGTGACTCTACACTCGTCCAAACATTCGAGTCGCCCAGCATCTTAGCAAACATAAGAAGTTATGGTTACCCAAAAGTGCAGTTAATGAAGCAGTTATTGGGCAGTCCTATCACGTTCCACGATTCAAGGAATTCAATTGAAGACGGTTGAACGACAAAAGTAATGGCAGCAGTTAGAGAAGGCAGTTCTATGACAAGTTGGCCACTACAAAGAAAGTGGGCAGTTATAGAGCGATCAAGCAGTTTCTTAAGCAGTTGATCACGAAGAAATCACCCAGGGAGTATAAAAGGAAGAAAAGACATAGAGCAAAGGACCCCAAATCAAACACTCTCAAATAGAGAATATGTAACTTTCAATTTCTTAGTTTAGATTTAAACACTTCTTTTACAGTAACTCGTGTGCTTGCACCCCTTGGAGGCATTCTGTTTTTACTTTCCAATTGTAAAGTCATCGTCAATAAAAACGCCCCTTTTTGGGACTTTGTCTCAAGAGGTTTGTCCCTTACACAATCGTCTGATCCCCTTTTTAATTGTTAACGACTAACCCGCGCGAAACAATTTGGCACGCCCGGTGGGACAGTGGTGTTTGGTGTTGAAAATACAAAAGGTGAAACAATATGCCTCAGAGATCCGACAAGGAACCAGCAAGTCAGGGAGGAGTCCAGTCTGTGATCGAGCGATATGAGGAGCAGCATAGCTCTCCATGAACAGATGGACAGAATCAGAGCAGTAACAATCGTTACGAATCAATGGCAGAGTTGAGTCCTCAAACTATGCGTGCACTACTTGGAAAACTCATACAAGATGTCGTTGAACCGGTAAATCTTCGAAATATTCATAATATGGAAAGATTTACCCAGAATGAGAATGCACATTATGACAACATGGCCAAACAACTGAATACTTTGAATAAAATAATGAATAAGTTAGTAGGCCAAATTTGTCAACCAGTTATGCCTCTTGCAAACCACTTTCAAACTAGGACAGTTGTGGGACATAATCCCCCAGTCCTAAATCCAAGTCAAGGGGTAGAACCACATTTCGGTCCCTCTACTTCAAACCAAGGGGATGGTGTAATGCTAAATCAGAATAATGGTAGTAGTACGCCTAACTTGGAGGGTAATCCAAATGTAAGAGATAATGTCCTAAATAACGGGCAGAATACCCCACGTGTTAATGAGGGAATAAATGTTCGGGCTAATGGTAACAATGATCCAAATCATGGTAACTTTATTCCTAATCAAGGACCAAATATTAGACCTCAAGCAAATCAACCGGTCAACCAACCTGTAGGGATTCCATATGACCCCAACGTCATGTTGAGGAATCAGATTATGAAAATCGTACAGGACCGGATGGCTTTTGGGGTACGTCCTGTCATTAGGTCGACTTACACAAAGCCATATCCTGATTGGATAGACCAAGCATATCCATGGCCTAGAGGGTATAAAGTGCCAGAATTCTCACTATTTACTGGTTTAGGGGAGGTGTCCACTCTAGAACACATAGGACGATTCATACTGCAAAGTGGTGACGTAACTGATTATCACAAAATGAGGCTTTTCCCTAGTTCATTAACAGGAGTGGCTTTCTCCTGGTTTATAAATTTACCAGCGAATTCTGTTCAAACATGGCAACAATTAGAACAATTGTTCCACGCTCAGTTTTATAAGACTGAGTCTGAAGTTACTTTGACCGATTTGGCGAACCTACGTTAAATGCCAAACGAATGGGCAGAAGTTTTTCTCCAAAGGTTCAAGATAACAAGAAGTAAATGTTTTGTACCTTTGCCCGAAAAAGAGTTTGTCAAAATTTCTCAAGGTTGTTTGAGCTTTGATTTAAAAAAGAAATTCCAAGACAAGGAATTTCCTGACCTTTTTCAATTAAGTGTAAACGTGATTAGGTATGAACGATTGATAAGACAAGAAGAGTAGATGAAAAATTCTAGCAAGGGGACTTATTATAGAGACCCAAATTTTGATGTTCATACCATCAATGACGAGTCATATGATCAGACCGAAATGTGTTTGGCCAAATTAGTCAAAGGAGACACGTATACTTGTCCCATAATGGCTAAGCCTAGACCATCGGGCAAAGATGAGCCTATGAAAGATGAAAACATAAAAGCTAGAACGTTCTCGTTCGATGTAACCAAAGCTGACCTTATATTTAATAAATTATATAAGGATAAGCAGATAAAGCTGAGCGATAAGCATAAATTGCCAAACCCTGAACAAATTAAGGATAAAAAATATTGCAAGTGGCATAATGCATAGTCACATTTGACTAACAATTGCTTGATTTTTCGCCATGTGTTACAGGATGTCATTGAATCAGGACGAATTACGTTTGATGATAAGAAGAAGATGGCGGTGGATGAAAATCCTTTTCCACAGCCACTTGGAGTGAATATGGTGACGTCTGGTTTCAAAAACAAGTTGCCAAAATTCAAATTGGTTATAGATAATGGAGAAGAAGACCCTAGACCACATCACAGTGTCTTTGAGCGTATTAAAGGGAAGGAGCCAAAGAATGATGAAGACGTCTTGTGTGCAAGATGTAAAAGAGAAGTGAGTGGGAATACGGAGAAACCAGGGACATGGCAGCATCCCCATCGCCCTACTCTCCTCCCAAACGCTCAGCCTGGTAGAGGGCGAGGTACATCGTTCTACAAGGGACCGCCTTTTGAGAGGCAGTTCAGGCCAGTAAATAATGGGAGAACATTCAGGCCGCAACTTCGCCGGCCAATTGTATGGCATTCGTTCCAGTATAATGCAAGAAGGGCAATACCCTTCGACGAGATGACTAGAACCCAACAAAAGTATTTCCAACGAAACTATGGACGAATGATGAGGTAGAAATAGGGAGTGCCACATCCTAAAGTGCCTAAACTACTCAAGGTAGCCAATCAAAATGTTCTCAAAGATAGTGAAGAGACCGGTACAGATGAATCAATGAAAGAACTGCCAGAAACTTCTTCTGGGAGATCGAAGTTTGAGCGAGATAGAAAGGATGAAGAAGATCCAAATCAGCTCCTTACTATTCAGTTCGGTACGTTACCTCCTGTTGTGGCTAATAATTATTTACTGGCCAATGAATTCAAGAATAAAGAGAAAGAAGAAGAAGAAATAGAGGCTAATGAAGGAGAAGCATGCATGCTGGAATATGAAGAAGGCCAGACTTCTAGAGAGGCCTACAATGGTGAGGAAGATGATGGTATAACAGACATTGAAGAGGAAATCGATTTGGAAGCAGAAAGGCAAAGAAGGAGAGTATCGTACAATACTCTGTTGAAGCAACTACATCGAGAGGGAGTTCGTGAAGTAGACTTACTGGGAGAACCATCTGAGCGTCCTTTCAATTTTTATGTGCTGTACGGGAAACCCAAAAGGAAGAAGAGAGTGCCTCGTTCTGAAAAGTATGGATCGCCTCCAAGAATAATGCCTCCTCCCACAGGTTGGGTAACTGAAGAGGAAGCATCAGAAAACAGAAAAAGGGAAATTCAGGAGGTAGAGGCTCAGTGTGATATGCTACATGTTGACTTATCACAAAAGGATAACTCAACAGAGGACAAGCAGGAAGTAGAAATAGAAGCTGCCGAAAAGGTTATTTTTAAACGACCAGCCATGAAATTGACTAAACACTTGAGGCCATTGTACGTTAAAGCTCTAGTTAATGGCATACCTGTGGCAAAAGTGCTTGTCGATAATGGAGCAGCTATAAACACCATTCCATCTAGGATGATGAGGAAATTTGTAAAGACAGAAGGAGATATGATTCCAACAGAAGTCATCCTTACAAGTTTCAATGGAGGAGCAACTGCAGCTAAGGGAGTTATGCCATTGGATATAACTATAGGTACAACTACTAGGACCACAGTCTTCTTTGTAATAGATGGTCCTACTAGTTACAATGTATCACTAGGAAGAGATTGGATACACGGAAGTCGCTACATACCCTCATCGCTCCTTCAATGCCTGATTTTTTGGAATAACAAGGGTGAAGCAAAGGTGGTACAGGCCGATCATAGGCCTTTTGTCGCAGAAGCAAACTCAGTGAAAAAGTTCATGTACTAAGGAAACTATGGACCTGTTAGGGTAGTACAAGATGGGGAAGAAACTCAAGTTGTTGTGCAAAGCGAAGAGCCATTTTCAGTGGACGCACTCACTGAAATGTTCAGACAGATGAGGCCAAATATAGTGGCCCTAAAAGAGCAAGTAATTGGCAAAAGAATAATTAAGGAGTCTTGAATAAGTTCTAAGCAATAAGAGCAAATGGCCGATATTCAGGCCTTCAAAGCCAAATTAATGGCTTTCAATAAAGAATGTAAGGACAAGGCGAAAGAAGAGGCAGGCCTGAAAGCGTCGAGAGACAAATTAGCAGTATTCGAATTGGAACAAAGTATTGGCCGAGAAGTCAACAAGATGGATTGTTTAGAAGAAGAAGTGCTTACAAAGGAGCTGGACGATGAAGTAATGCGGATCATCAAGCCTGGATACACTCAAGTACAAGACCCTCTGATTAAAGTAAATATTGGCAATGAAGAAGAAGATCGCCCAACATTCATCAGCCAGATGCTCGATCAAGAGGTTAGTGATAAATTAGTCGCTTTGTTAAAGGAGTATAAAAATTATTTTGCTTGGGAATATGAACAAATGTCTGGTTTAGATAGAGACTTGGTGGAACATAGATTACCAATTAAGCCTAATTTTAAACCTCATAGGAAACCTCCCAGACGTTTTGCTCCTAATGTACTTCTTGAGATTAAGAAAGAGATAGAGCGATTATTAAAAGCAGGCTTTATTAGAACAGCCAGGTATGTCGAATGGTTGTCCAATATCGTGCCAGTACTAAAAAAGAATGGTAAACTAAGGGTGTGCATAGACTTTAGAAATTTAAACATAGCCACGCCCAAAGATGAGTATCCAATGCCCACGGTAGATTCTTTAGTAGACTCAATTGTCGGACACGTCATGTATTCTTTCATGGATGGGTATTCGGGATACAATCAAATTTATATAGTTGGGGAAGACATACACAAAATTGCCTTTAGATGACCTGGGTCTTTAGGATGTTTCGAATGGGTAGTCATGCCTTTCAGCCTAAAAAATGCAGGAGCAACTTATCAAAGGGCAATGAATTTAATTTTTCATGATATGATAGGCAAGTTTTTTGAAGTGTATATAGATGATATAGTGGTCAAATCCATTAAAGAAGAGGACCATTTCGAACAGTTAAGATATTTATTTGAGCGAATGAAACAATATAAGCTAAAGTTGAATCCCTTGAAATGTGCATTTGGTGTCAATGCAGGAAACTTTCTTGGTTTCTTGGTACACAAAAGCGGGATTGAACTTAATAAAAATAAAGCGAAAGCCATTCTAGAGGCCAAACCACCTAGCAACAAAAAAGAATTGCAAAGATTTCTTGGCCAAGTAAACTTTTTAAGACGCTTTATTTCTAACTGTGCAGGGCGAACTAAAGTCTTTTCCCCACTTTTAAAGCTGAAAAATCAGGACGAATTCGTCTGGAAAGAAGAATATCAAAAGGCTTTTAAAAGTTTGAAGACATATTTGTCAAGTCCACCAGTGTTGGTGTCACCAATCCAAGGACGGCCAATGAAAGTGTATGTATCGGCTGAAAAGGAATCAATAGCTGGAATGGTCGCGCAAGAAGACTAATTTGGTGAAGAGAGGGCGATTTACTACCTGAATAGACGGTTAACAAAATTTGAATGTAATTACTCTGCTATCGAAAAACTATGTCTTACATTGTATTTCACATGTACAAAATTAAGGGCTTATTTACAGCCCGTAATCGTTTATTTAATTTCTAGAGTAAATTTGATTAAGTATATGTTCTCTCGCCCTATTTTATACCAAAGGGTAGGCCTTTGGACGTTAGCTTTATCAGAATTCGAAATACAATACATACCCCAAAAGGCAATCAAAAATCAAGCTTTAGCTAACTTTTTAGCCGATCATCCATGCCTTGACATGCCTGAAGAAATTGAATTAGAAATCAATTCGTTCGAGCTAAAACCTTGGGTGTTGTATTTCGATGGGTCAAAACCTCTAAAGGTGCAGGAATAAGAATAGCATTGATAAATCCTTTAGGGATTTGCTACAAATTCGCATTCACTTTGGATAGGATGTGCACCAACAATCAGGCCGAATATGAGCGTTAATCGTGGGCCTGGAACTAATGATAGATATGGGGGTAAAAAATGTAAACATTAGAGGCGATTCTCAATTGGTAATTCACCAACTGATTGGTGATTTTAAATGCCAAAGTGATTCCATCATGAGTCAATATGAAATTGCCTAAGAGTTTTTAGAAGAATTCGATCAAGTAGAATTTCAGTGCGTTAATAGGATATACAATGACGTAGCAAATGAGTTGGCCCAGATGGCCTCAGGGTACTCGAAAGTTTTAAATTGGAAGTCTAGTTGTGAATATAGAACAATATTGCCCGTGATCCAAAGAAGGGCGAGAAAGATTGAACTTCATTACATACAAGATGGAGATGCAATGGATTGGAGGGCAGAGATTAAGGAGTTCCTTAAAGAACCTAATAAAAGAGATAGTAGAAAAATGAAGTTGCACTTGCTAAACTATGCATTGATAGATAAAGAGTTGTTCAAGAAACGCTCTGATGGAATACTACTAAAATGTGTAAGTTTGCAAGAAGTCAGGACGATCATGGCTGAAGTGCACGAAGGGATATGTGGAGCTCATCAAGCTGGCCAAAGGATGCGATGGTTAATTATTAGGAGTGGATATTTTTGGCTAAAGATGGGAGAATTATGGATTCAATATGCAAAGAGTTGTTTAGCATGCCAAAAGCATGGTCCAATACAAAGGGCGCCAACACGAGAGATGACACCTATTATTAAACCTTGGCCGTTCAAGGGTTGGGTGATAGACCTGATAGGGAAGATTTATCCCTCATCGTCCAAGCAACATACTTTCGTTATAGTTGCAACTGATTATTTCACTAAGTGGGTAGAGGCGATACCTTTAAAGGAGATCACCCAGAAGAATGTCATAGAATTTATTCGTGATCACATCATTTATAGATTTGGAATTTCACAAACTTTGATGGTAGATCACGGGACATCTTTAAATGGGGATCAAATGAATAAATTCTTGAGCGAGTTTGGAGTTAAATTAGTAAACTCCACACCATATTACGCTTAATCCAACGGGCAAGCAGAATCTTCTAATAAGATTCTAAAAAATATCATAAGGAAAATGATAGATTAAAATTCCAAAAATTGGCACAAATGTCTGGACAAAGCCTTATGGGCTTATAGGACATCGTCTCAGTCAAGTACCAAAATTACTCCTTTCCAATTTACTTATGGACAGGAGGCCGTTTTGCCTATGGAAATCAACGTGCAATCGATCAGAGTGTGTTTGCAACATAAGTTAAGTGATGATGAGTATACCGAATCACTAGTTCAAAATTTATTAGAGTTGGACGAATTAAAGTTAGACGTCCTAGACAGATTACAAGTTCAAAAATGAAGAATGGCTAAATTTTATAATAAAAAAGTTATAGCCAAGTCGTTTAGCCTGGGCGAACTGGTTTGGAAGACAGTGCTCCCTTTAGATAGCAAAGATCCAAAGTATGGCAAATGATCGCCCAATTGGGAAGGACCATATAAAGTGAATAATGTATTGCGTAATGGAGCCTATCATTTGGAAGATTTAGACGGCACCAAACACATGAGGTTCATTAATGGCAAATATTTGAAAAAATATGTTCCTTTTTTATGGGAAAGCGAACAAATAAAAGCGTAATCAAATCGCATTGAACAATCATAGAATAAAAAGGGCCAGAGCGAAATACGTTCAAATAAATTCCTTTATTATCAAATGTTCATTACAAAACTGCGAAATACAAAATGCTAAATGATCTGTAAACTATGATTGAGAGCAAACTAATCTCCCGGTTGATCGCTGAGTAAGAGAGTGTACTGGCCTTGATCGCCGTCCTGATCGCACTGCTGCAAAGGCAAGTAGAGAGGCTGAGAAGCACTCTCAGCAAGCAGAAAGGAAGATGAAGCGCCTTCACATCGCCTTCCTAAATGCATCGCTGCAACGACAGGCAAGGAGGCTGAGAAGCACTCTCAGCAGGCAAGGTGGCTTGCAAGTACCCCAAAAATTGTCTTCTATCATTGAACTCCTTGTAGGAACGGAGACGATGGGAAGAACTTCGCAGCCGGCCAAAGAATATTTCTTATATCTCCCATACCAAAGGTGGCATCAAGAAAGATGGCTAAGTGGGTGGATCAGATGATCCATTTCCATGGAGAACGAAAGCTTTTGATTGATTGTCAGAAATGCCAAGCAAATGGCAGCAAATTGGTTTTTTGAAGAAGAAAATGGAAATAAAGATGGAGAGTATGAAGTATACATGCATTTATAGGGGGGTGAAGGTGAAATTACAGAATGTGATGTGCATTTATAAGAGGTGAAGGTGAAAAGACGGAATATGAGCAGTCATATTCGTGTCTAGTAAATGGGATTAAATGACCCAAAATCGGGTAGAAATATCAAAAGAAAATGTGCAAAAATTTTAGCATAAAGCAGTTAAATGCCTGGACGATTGACGATTAAAAGACGAACGTCAATAAATGCACAAAAAGCTAAAATAATTATTCATTGACAATGATGGCTGCTGTTATATCAGTACAAGGTTACAAAGGGAAAGTCAAATGCGAAATTACAAAAAGAAAAGTTAAGGCAATATACATCCTAATTACATTCGCCCCATACCGAGCGAATTCTTTCCCTAATCTTCCCCCAGTCTTCGTTCTGCTGAGAAGAAGTGATGTTCAATTCAGCCACAACATCATCATCAACTTCCAACTTCTTGTACTGCTCGACCAAAGACTTAGCTCGCTTAATTCCTTGGGAGTCATTACGCTTTTTAGCAGCCATTCTCGACTTGCAGTCGTCCATCTTGGCTTGAAGTTCCTTCATCTGAGCAGCCAAACTAGTCATCAAAGAGTCTTCAATCATGACTTCGGAAGAGATTTCTTTTAGCTCGTCTTCAGCTTTGTTGATCTCCAAAAGCAAAGACTCTTTTACAGAACGGCGCGAAGATATTGAGTACTTTTGGCCTTCAATTCAACATTCTTGGCCAGCAAAGAGAGGACTTCGGAATGGATAACTTTCAACATCGCTTTAAAATCAGCAGAAAGATTGAGTAATGGAAGTGTCAGTGCTTGCTCCAATTTCGCATTCAAATGCTCAAGCTTATCCTTATACCTAGCAGCACTAGCCTTATCGATGTCCATATCCATGAAGGACACATACTCAAATATCGACTATTTGAGGAACTTCATATCGTCCTCTGAAGAAGCAGAAGGACAACTGGCTGAAGCAGGGTGAGATGTTTTGACTTGCCCCTAGAAAGCGAACAAGTCTTGAATGGAACGCACAATTTTATAAGCATCCTGCAAAGAAAATCGCCAATATTGAAGGTTTTCACTACACTAAACAAAGTGGAGGTAAAGGTAAAGCTAAGATTACCTCATCAGCAATTTTGGAAGATGGCATATTCCCCGCTAAATCTGCCATCCTGGCTCCATCATTTGTGAGGACTTCCCCTTGTCTAAGCGAGAAGACTTTCATGGGAACATCTGCAGGACTCAAAAGACAACAAATCAACACCAATAGCACAAGCAAAGGTAAAGCATCAAAAAACGAATTACCTTCTGCTTCGACGTTTGGGGGGTCAACGCCCTGGGAAGAAGGTGGCTCGTCCATTGGTTGTGATGAAGATTCTGGGACTGAAGGTTTCTCTTTAACCGTAGCCCCTTCATCAGCAAGTTTGGACGAATCAGCTTCAGCAGAGGATGATGGAGCAGGAGCTGCCAACACCAAAGCCTTCAAGGGAGAGGTTGAACTTTTTTGAGAGGTCCAAATAAACTATCAGCACATGGAAAAGCCTCAAGTATAGAAAGGTATGCTTATGAGTAAATCGATTCAATTACCTTCCTCCTGACAATGAGAGGGGTATCATAATCATCATCAGCATCATCCTCCAAAATGGGAGACGCTGAGGCTAGCCGTTTTCAGCTTGGGGCACTTTTAGCTGCAGTGGGCTTGGCAGGAAGAGAAGTCGATGGACGGGCAGATTGTTTAGCACGAGCAGAGGAAGAGGGACTGCCAATGGACACAGGAGTGACCAAAACAGGAGAGATGGAAGAAATGTTTGACTGGTCTAGTGAATGGAAAGCACGATTGGCATCAGTCGCAAACAATCTGCGTTTCACTGACGGCCAGAGTCGTTCAAAAAGGGGATGGATGGCACGACTAGAATTGAAGGGGGCTAATGAGAAGTTGCTCGTCAAAAGAAGATTGTGAGTATTTATAGCCTCTGCCTCCGTCTTATTAATAGTATGGAATCGGTCTATCAAATTCCTTGAATAGCAAGGAGGAACGAGCCAAGTTTGGCCAAAATCAAGTTGGCGAGCAAAAAATTTAGGAGCATTTATCTCTACCCCAGCCTTGGCATTAGTCCCAGTCAAGATATCATGAAACAACTCCCTCCCAGTCAAAAACTGAATCCAAATAAACAAGGAAGTGTTCGCATTATTCAGAGTGGATGGGAGTTGCACATAATCTGGAGTCAAAAAGGGAGGAAAAGGAAAGAAGGAAGGGATTGAATCCAAAGTATAAAAGAATGAAAAAATGTCCCTTTTGAACATATTTACAGGAGTCAGGGGCTCAATGGCTTGCCTGTAGCAGCTAGCAGAAGGGCTGGAAAAAGATGGAGCACCAAGCGATGGAAAATAAACTCTCAACCACATTTGAGCGAACCAAAGAGGTCCACTGCTAGTGGGAGATGCACCATTCTTCAATTGGGATTGAAGAGAAGCCATACCTCTATAGAGGGCAACTAAAAAGAAAGAACATAAATTCAGAGGCCTACCATGCGCCAATTCGTGCGCTATGGATAAATAGCTCAGGGAGGGCTTTATATTTGGCACACACAAAATGTATTTACAAAGCCAAATCAGAAGAAAGGTCACTCACTCAGTATGGGAAGGCTCAGCGCGCTCGAGTGGTTATGAAGGGTTTGCAGACTTGAATAAGACTCGGTGAGGCCTTTACCAAATTTTGGGGCGGCACCAGAAATCAGGATACCAGGAAAAATGGTATCGCCCAAAGGTGGTAGATTTACTAGGGCCCCAATATCCCTTAAGGTAATGGACATGGGACCGAGAGGAAAAACAAAAGAATTATATTCAGCAGGCCAAAAACTTAAAGCGATTGAAAAAAGTACTGGGTCAAAAATAGGGGATTGAAGAGAGATTTCTAATAAATCAGAAATCCTAGCATTATGAAAAATTGTCTTAGTAGGACCATGGTCTACAAGGCGAGTATGCCATCTACGAAAAACGACATCAGATTTAGGCCAAGTGCGAATACCTCTTTCGTGAAGTGGCCCCAGCGGCAAAGAATTTAAAAACGAAGGGCCATGAGTACAAGGGAACAGCTGACCGACCGTCGCTTGTTGGATGGCCTCGGCATTGTTGAATGAAGGACCTAGATAGAACTCATTAAGTTCTACATTGGCCGGTGTAAGAAAGTTCGGAATTACATATGGCCGAGTAAGGAGTTTCTGAAAGTCTTCGAAATTGAAGGAGTCACCAAACTAAGATTGTGAAGCAGCCATTAGGGACGAAATAGAGTTTTGCAGAGTTACGTAGTAGAGAAGCAAGGAGATGAACAGTAATATTGCGAGAGAGGCGTGATTTAGTGGTGCAATGAAATAGCGTATTCGGGGGTTATAAGGGTTTGCAAACGTCGCACCTTTTCAGGCTATAGAAGAAAACAATGATTGAAATTCTTGAAAATTTCGAATGTTGTTGGGAAACACAAAGTGAATATGGAAAAATTAATAATTGGTATTAATTCTGCCATATTGGGGTGTAATTGTTGACACACAAAAAGTTCAGCCCAAGTCGAATAGCCCAAAGAATGAAGCCCAACTGGAAAATCCCCAAAATCAGATAGCCCAAAGAACGAATCAGTCAGGCAATGCAAGATAAAGGCCCAAATAAGGAAGCCCATGAATGCGAAAATACCATCGTCCAAGGTTGCAAGTCGCCCAAGATTTGAGCGAATGAATTGCCATGCAATCGCCCAGAGCTGTGACTCTGCTCTCGTCCAAACATTCGAGTCGCCCAGCATCTTAGCAAACATAAGAAGTTATGGTTATCCAAAAGTGCAGTTAATGAAGCAGTTATTGGGTAGTCCTATCACGTTCCACGATTCAAGAAATTCAATTGAAGACGGTTGAACGACAAAAGTAATGACAGCAGTTAGAGAAGGCAGTTCTATGACAAGTTGGCCACTACAAGGAAAGTAGGCAGTTATAGAGCGATCAAGCAGTTTCTTAAACAGTTGATCACGAAGAAATCACCCAGGGAGTGTAAAAGGAAGAAAAGACATAGAGCAAAGGACCCCGAATCAAACACTTTCAAACAGAGAATATGTAACCTTCAATTTCTTAGTTTAGATTTAAACACTTCTTTTACAGTAACTCGTGTGCTTGCGCCCCTTGGAGGCATTCTGTTTTTACTTTCCAATTGTAAAGTCATCGCCAATAAAACCGCCCCTTTTTGGGACTTTGTCTCAAGAGGTTTATCCCTTACACAATCGTCTGATCCCCTTTTTAATTGTTAGAGACTAACCCGCGTGAAACAGAATCCAAATACCAATGAAAAAAAAAAAAGAATCCAAATACAAGAAAACGGGTTCTGTTTATATTGGGATGAATTGTTTTTTTGTTTGAAACGTTTTTGTGCAATGCAGGTGACCCAAGGAAGGTTGAACACCTGATGGCACTTGAAGGAGCTAAGGAAAGACTGCATTTGTTTGAAGCCAACTTAACTGAAGAAGGATCTTTTGATTCTGCAATTGATGGTTGTGAAGGCGTCTTTCATACAGCGTCACCCGTTTTCCTTTCAGTCACTAATCCTCGGGCCCCTAATATTAGTTTTCTTATATATTATTCAGTTTTTGCACGCAGGGTTGATTTTATCATATGGTAGAACTATCTTGATGTGATTTCCGTAAAGGAAATAAGGTTTATTTTATTAAATAGTTTTAGCATGCAGGGTTGACTTGTTTCTACTAACAAATACTCAAAATCTTCTATTCAAACATCGTTTTACACATTTCAGGCAGAACTTCTAGAACATGCTATAAAGGGAACACTTAATGTTCTCAAATCATGCACAAAGGTACCATCAGTTAAATGAGTGGTTATAACGTCTTCTATGGCTTCCTTAATGAATAACGGGAGACCTCTAACTCCTGATGTTGTAATTGATGAAACCTGGTTTTCGAATCCAGCATTCTGTGAGGAAACAAAGGTGCGTATCATTCCTAGTAATCTACTTTAGAGCTTTACTTCTTTCAGTTATTCCGAATCTAACGATAGAAGTATGAATATGGCTCTTGAATTTAATGAAGACGTCGAGGAAAACTTCTTTTTTTCTATTTAATAAGAGAGAATTCCACGTAAACGGAGAATCATTTAACGGTTTCTTCTTATTTTTATAATTGGTGAAGTTCCACTGGATATGGATATAGTATTTATTCATTTGTGCTTAGGTCCATTTCGCACCCCAGAATTTTTTTTCCGACGTGACTGTCCAGTACTTTTGAATTACTGATTGATGGTAAAAGGAACCTGGCCTCTTTTCTGGGAATAGTTTTAAAGAGTTACTTCTCAATAAACTGCTGGTTGTTTCAGCAATGGTACCCTCTTTCGAAAACCTTGGCAGAGGAAGCTGCGTGGAATTTTGCAGATGAAAATGGCATTGACTTGACAATTTTGCATCCTGGATTTGTTATTGGTCCTCTGTTGCAGCCAACTCTCAATTTAACTTCTGAGGATATTTTGAACTTCATTAAAGAAGGTATTCTTTGTATAGGCATTCTGAACAGTGGTTTTGATAAATCTTTCTGCGTGGACTTTGTCCTTTACTAAATGCTCAATTTTACATTTTGTAGGGAGAGAAATTTTTCCTAATGGAATCTACAGATATGTTGATGTTAGAGATGTTGCTCAAGCACATATTCTGTTGATAAATTGTTCAAAAATCAAAAGGTGTGGCGTTTGGAATGAAAGGGAGAAAAAATGGATAAGGTCAAAAATTTGGTCACACAGGCAAAATGCCGTGCAACCGCACGGCTTTCTCCAAGGAATTAAATCCCCTGTTTAATATAACCATGCGGCAGCACGGTATTAATTTGTAACCCTTTTTTCCCGTTTTTAGCCTTTGCCAATTCAAACTTGGTGACTTTTTGGCTCATGTTTTGGCACCTTTTTGTGCATTTGAGACTTGCCTATAAATAGTGGATCCCTATTGAAGGCAAATTTAATTGAAAAACATTTGAGAAACATTATCATTCCAAAACAAAGATCAAATTCTGATTTTATTCATATTCAAAAACCCTCATTGTGTTCTTCAAGTTTTGGGTGATAACACTTGTGCTTTGGTGTTAATCTCTTACAAGGCTTGTTATAATCCTATAAACCATTTGCTGGCGATCCCTTGAAGCATCCCATACAAAGAAGAGGGGGCAAATATAATTTGAGGACATCGATATCGTGTTCAAGCCTTCGGTGTTACATTAATTTGTTCGTGATCACTTTGTTCCAAATTTGTTGCAGTATTTTGCTGCTGGTTATTAGTTGTTATTCTTTTCCTCTCTTCATCAATTTCCAACAATCTCAAACTGTAATTGTGCAATGGAGAACGAGACAACTTTGGCAACATTCAAATTAATGAATCAAGACTTGGTGCGGTTGGATTAGTTCGATGGAACAAACTACACGCGATGGAAAGATAAATTAAAGTTTCTCCTTACTGCACTAAAGATATTCTATATTCTAGATCCGGAATTGACGCCACTACCGGAACCAACAAATGGAGAAATTAAAGACGTTAGAAATGAAAGACAAAAGCGCCAAGAAGATGAACTTATTTGTCGCGGTCACATTCTCAATGCACTGTCGGATCGTTTGTATGATTTATATACAAACACAACATCGGTGAAAGAAATTTGGAAAGCCTTGGAAAACAAATATAAAGCGGAGGAAGAAGGTACCAAGAAATTTTTAATTTCTAAATATTTTGATTTTAAGTTCTTGGAAAGTATTTCCCTTCTACCCCAAATACATGAAATGCAAGTGATTGTCAATAAGTTGAAGGTGGTAAAAATCGAAATACCGGAGACCTTTCAAGTGAAGGCTATAATTGCCAAACTTCCCGGAACTTGGAAATGATACCAAAAGAAAATAATGCATAGTTTCGAAGATTATTCTTTGGAACAATTGCAAAAATATCTTCGAATTGAGGAAGAATCGAGAATGCGTGACAAAAATGATTCTCATGAGGGCACTTCCAAAGCAAATGCTGTAGAGAAATCCGAACCGCCAAAATCCAACAAAAGGAAGCCTTCAAAGAACATTAATAAGTTCAAGAAGAAGACCAAAGGAGGATGCTTTGTGTGTGAAGAATCTGGACACTACGTAAAATATTGTAGACACCAGAAACACAACACCTTCGAAGGTAATGTGAATTCCATCCAAGAAGAAAGGATTGTGGTCACCGTAAGCGAGATAAATGCTATTAAGGGAAATGCTCCTGGCTGGTGGTATGATACTTGTGCCACGGTATATGTATCATATGACAAATCTTTATTCAAAACATACAATGAAGTGGATGGAGACCAAGAGATCCAAATGGGTAATGAGGTGCGATCCAAAGTGATTGGAAAAGGAAGTGTAGACATTATCTTCACTTTCGGGAAAATCGTTACTCTTACAAATGTACTACTTGTTCCGGATATGAATAGGAACCTAGTGAGTGAAAATCTCTTGGGAAAATCGGGCATTAAAAGTGTCTTTGAGTCCGGTAAACTTGTATTATCCCTCAACGGGAAAATTTGTTGGAAAGGGCTATTCTTGTGAAGGAATGGTCAAGCTATATACTATTGACAATAAAATAAATAAAGTTGATTTTTGCTTACATGATTGATTCTTTTTCTTTATGGCATGCTAGATTAGGTCACATAGGTAAAAGTACTATGAAACGTATGAAAAGTTGTGACTTAATTTCTTATGATAAAAATGATGCCATAAAATGCAAAACATCAAAAATGGTTAAAAGGCCTTACAAAAGTGTTAAGAGGACCTTTAGCATATTAGAATTAATTCACTCCGATATATGTGAATTGAATGACATGCTAACAAGAGGTGGAAATAGGTATTTCATAACTTTCACTGATGATTATTCTAGATTTACCTATGTCTATTTGATGAAGCATAGACATGAAGCCTTTAATATGTTTAAGATTTATAGGAATGAAGTTGAAAATCACTTAGACAAGAAAATAAAGACCCTAAGAAGTGATAGGGGTGGTGGATACTTTTCTAGTGATTTTAATTCATTTTGTGAACAACATGGCATAATTCACCAAAGTTCTGCACCTAGAACACCCGAACAAAATGGTTTGGCTGAAAGGAAAAATAGAACATTACTTGAGATGGTTAATGTCATGCTTACTTATGCTAAGTTGCCATATAATCTGTGGGGTGAAGCCTTATTAAGTGCAAAAAGAATATCGAATAGGATTTCTTCTAAACATACTAAGGTTTCTCCTTATAAATTGTGAAAATGAAGAAAACCAAACATTGAATACTTCAAAGTGTGGGGGTATCTTGTCTATTGCAAGAACACGAACCCAAATAGGACCAAGTTGGGTCCAAGAGGCATAAAGTGTGCCTTTATAGGATATGCTCGTAATAGCAAATCTTATAGGTTGTTGAACTTGGAGACCAATGTAATAATTGAATCAAGTGATGTGGAGTTCTTTGAGAATTCACTATCTTCGGATAATGAATTAAGGGAAAATCAAATAGATATCCCTAGCTCAAGTGGAACACAAGGTGAAACATCTTCAAAAGATGTTGAAGAATCAAGTGAACCACGAAGAAGCAAAAGAACTTGGATTGAAAAGTCTTTAGGACCGGTGAAATTGATTCTCAACTTATTTCCTTTTATTCAATAGAAGGAAATGAGATGAATGTTAAAAGAACAATTCCATTTGTTCTGCAAGTTGAAACTGTTCCTAAAACATATAGGGAAGCTATGGCTTCTCGTGATAGCATGTTTTGGAAAGATGCAATTAAAGATGAAATGGATTCAATTATGTTAAATAATACTTGGGAAGTTGTCGATTTGCCACCTGGATCCAAACCTATTGGATGGAAATGGGTATTTAGGAGGAAATATAATGTTGATGGTACCCTAAATACTTTTAAGGCTAGATTAGTAGCCAAAGGATTTCGACAAAGAGAAGGAATTGATTATTTCGATACTTATGCTCCGATAGCAAGAATAACATCAATAAAGATTTTATTCGCACTAGCATCAATTTATGACTTGCAAGTTCATCAAATGGATGTCAAAATGACATTCTTAAATGGAGATTTCGATGAGAAGGTCTATATTGAGCAACATGAAGGATTTGCTCTACCTGGAAATGAACATAAAGTGTGCAAGTTGGTAAAATTGCTATACGGACTAAAATAGGCACCTAAAAAGTGGCATGAGAAATTTGACTTAGCAATTATATCATTCGGCTTCAAACATAATAGTGTGGATAGATGTCTATACTTTAAAATATGTAATGATTTTATGACATTTATATGTTTGTATGTCGATGATATGTTGATTATTAGTAATCACATGAACGGAATAAAAGAAACGAAGAAGCTTTTATTTTCCACATTCAAAATGAAGGATCTTGAAAAAGTGGATAACATCTTGGGTATCAAAGTCACAAAGACTAGTAGGGGTTACTATCTAAGTCAATCACATTATATTGAGAATGTGATAAACAAGTTCAAAAATTTGAACGTAAAAGAGTATAGTACCCCAATTGATCCGATCATGAAATTAGTAAAGAATGATGGAAGGGCGATTGCTCAATTGGAATATGCAAGTGTCATAGGAAGTCTTATGTATGCAGTACAATGCACAAGACCGGATGTAGCCTATGCAATAAGTAAACTTAGTAGGTTTACTAGCAATTCAAGCAATGAATATTGGAAGGATATTTAAAGAAGACCAAGAACTTAGGCTTGCCATACACTAAATTCCTGATTGTGTTGGAAGGATTTACTGATGCTAGTTGGATATCTAGCACGGGAGAAAGTAAATCCACATCGGGTTGGGTGTTTACTCTAGGAGGAGGTGCAGTTTCTTGGAAGTCAAAGAAACAAACATGCATAACACATTCAACTATGGAATTCGAATTTGTAGCGTTGTCAGAGATCGGGAAAGAGGTTGAGTGGCTTAAAGATCTCTTTTATGAGATACCGTTGGGAATGAAGGGCATTTCCTCTATACCTATCATGTGTGATAGTTAAGCCACATTAGCTAAAGCATACAATGAGGTATATAATGGGAAGTCTAGATATATGAGTCTAAGACACGACTACATAAGGAAATTAATCAAAGATGGAATAATTTCCCTAAATTATGTTAAGTCTATAGAGAATCTAGCGGATCCTTTAACTAAATCACTAAATAGGGATTTAGTGGAATCTACTTCGAGTAGGATGAGATTGAAACTCCCAAACCATAAAGATTTACCAATGACGAAAACCCTACCCATCGCTTACTCAAAGGGGTAATCCATGGGTTCAAAGGATAACAACAAGTCGTTCGATATGTGGATAGTTGCAGCATTATAAAAAAAATCCGCGATAATCCTATCCTAAAGAAAAATAATGCTGGTTGTTACTGAAGTGAGGGTTGAGCCTTGAGCTCTTAATAAAGTTCAGTGCTAAAACACAAGCATCTCTAAAAGTAACAAAGATGCTGGAAGAACTTTACCTATACAAACTTCGAGGTGGTGCCGCCTCAATTGAGAGTTGGAGTTTCTCTCTTAAAAGTTTGTTGACAAGGATAAGTGCAAGGCCATAAAAAACACTAAGCGAGATTGAGGAACTTGAGAACACATGATGCTCATGTGTGTGTTCTTACCAGTATTGTCATATGGAATAACTGGTTCAAAGCTACGGCTAACTTTGATTTCGACTTTACTTTGTAGGAATTACACTATGGATAGATTCAAATCGAAAGATATCTAATCCTTAGGCATGAGTATCGCATATTTGGAATTGAGTCCTTATTGAGTTTTGAACAAGTTGTGGATTGTTGATAAATTGTTCAAAAATCAAAAGGTGTGGCGTTTGGAATGAAAGGGAGAAAAAACAGATGAAGGCAAAAAATTTGGCCTGTGCGACCGCGCGGCCGCACGACTCCCTCCAAGGAATTAAATCCCCTGTTTAATATAACCATGCGGCTGCACAGTATTAATTTGTGACCTTTTTTCCAGTTTTTAACTGTTGCCAATTCAAACTTGGTGACTTTTTGGCTCATGTTTTGGCACATTTTCTTGCATTTGAGGCTTGCCTATAAATAGTGAGTCCCTGTTGAAGGCACATTTAATTGAAAAACATTTGAGAAATATTATCGTTCCAAAACAAAGATCAAATTTTGATTTTATTCATATTCAAAAACCCTCATTGTGTTCTTTAAGTTTTGGGAGATAACACTTGTGTTTTGGTGTTAATCTCTTACAAGGCTTGTTATAATCCTACAAACCATTTGCCGTTGATCCCTTGAAGCATCCCATAAAAGGAGAGGGCGCAAATACAGTTTGAGGACACGATATCGTGTTCAAGCCCTCGGTGTTACATTAATTTGTTTGTGATCACTTTGTTCCAGATTTGTTGCATTATTTTGTTGCTGGTTATTAGTTGTTATTCTTCTCCTATCTTCATCAATTTCCAACATATTCTAGCATTTGAGAATCCTTCAGCTAGTGGCAGATACTGTCTAGTTAGAATAGTGACATTCTTCTGAAGCTCTAAAGATTTTAAATCGGCTTTTCCCTTCCCTCAACCTCCCTGCAAAGTAAGTCTTTAATATGCACTATATTAATCAGTAACAAGTTTTCTTGCTCTTTTATGAATTAATATTTTCAAATTATGCATCACAAATTTCTTAAAGTTATGGCTAAAGCAGTGTATTTCGCCCAAGTTAAAATTACTGGATTTGATTTTTCACAAATCGAGGTAAGATACTGAAATGGTATATATCTTAGTACTCAACAGTAATAAAAGTATACAATACTAAATAGATGATATCCTGTGCGAATACATAAGTCCAACACAGATGCATCGAGTCCAACATAGACTAATGACCCAACCCTATACAGACGCACAATCACCACAACCCCACAACGTAATATACCCCACCAGTGCCGCCAACACAATTGCATTGCCACCATTATGTAGTGCGTTGCAGTGGTGATGAATTGCATATCATTGCAATGATGAAGTTGTCGCTAGCGATAGTGCGTCGCTCGATCAGCGGTGAGGGCGATAGGCATACAAATAGCTGTAGGTGGCAGTGCTTGGTGATGTAGAAAGAAGGGGAGGGAAAGAGGAGATGGGTCGAAAATGAATATTAGGGTTTGATGTGTGAATATATAATTAATTGAATTTTATAATATTAAAATTTGTATTATCATCTAATTTTTGTATATATAAACTATAATTCTGATTTTTGAAATGTAATCTTTAAAAGTAAATCTCCATGTAATTTTCATTTTGTAGGGTAAAATATCAAACTAGAGGAAAAGAAACCTAAAGGAAGGAAAAAAAGGGGGGGACCAAAAGTATACAAAAGTGTGAAGTGGGGACCAAATCGCATAATTACCAAAAGATGAAGGATCTTGGATGCAATTAATAAAGGGCGTAGATGAAATAAAAGTCAAAATTCGAGGACTAAAATGCACAAGATGAATGTTGAGGGATATGGCATGCAAATAGTGGGATGAATTGCAAGAAACAAAAAAGGGAGCCAGGCAAATTGGACGAGCACCCACTCACTCTAACAATGGACAGATAGCCTAGCCGACTCTGCTTGTTTCAGTAAATTTTGAGACTTCTTTTGCAATTTCACTTAGGATGATTTTTGGCCACTTTTAGGCCAACATTCATATAAGAACGCACTCACAGTATTCAAGGAGAGAGGAGGCAAGAAGAAAGAAAGAATATCTACTAAAATTTGGGAGTTTGAAAGGAAGATTCAAGACTTCAATATCTAATACCTTCAAGAATATATTCAAGTCACAATTTTCTTCCACTATCCTGTACTTTTTTATTATTTCTTTCATTTTGCAATGAGTTCTTTCTTTATTTCCTTTTTGTGCTTATATTTTGTAATAGGCTAAGTGTTTAATGTTTGGAATTTATGACGTAACTTAATCTAAGTTTCGTTAATATCAATATTCATCATTTAATGCTTTAACTACTATTGTTATTGTGTATTTATTATTGTGCTTAAATTTCATCATGTATTTCGTTAATAGATGATTGAGTTAGGTGGTTTGTACGATTACTGAGGAATTATTATAAATTCTTGACCAAAATAATTAATACCTTAAGTCATCTTAGGAGATAGAGATGTACTCTAATCTTAACTGACCCATTGAATAATTTACATTACGATTCTATGCGGTTGGTTGGGTTTTTATGAACATAGAGATATAATGGGTAAATTGATTGATTAGGGTTAATTTTGTTTGAGAGCAGTAATTAACTAAACTTGAAAATCGGGTCTAACATTATAATTTGATGATTTGCACGTTCGATTTATTGCAATACTAAAAAAACGACTGTTAAGTGACATAGTAAATTCCAACTTTCCTTCTCTTTCATAATTGTTATTTTAATTGATTCTCAAATTCATTTTCTTTTCCCTTTCATATGTAAATCAAGTTGTGTGTTTTTAATTGTTAAAATTGAGTCAACAATTGTGCAACCAGAAGAAACACTCCTTGAGGGATCGAAACTTAGACTCACAAGTCCACTTTATTACTTGAATGCGCACGTGTACTTGCGATATATATCTTAAGCAAACAATAAGCTCCCCCAAACAGGGCCTAATTCTACATACCATTGTAGTTGTGCTTGATCCATTGTCAAAGATTACTACGAGAGCATCTTGATATTCATAACAAATTTGTCTCTTCATCTAAGGATGGATCTAAGGGATAATTGAACTCGTCCTAGCCATATCTATTTTGGAACTTTTTTCCTTTTTACTTTTAATTTTAGTCAATGTTCAAGTCCCGAAACTATCAACCAAGTCAATAGTGTTAAATGGGTTCCAGCCCATGATGAATATATAGCCCAACTCTCTTTAATTTCTTTTAGCTCAACAATTGTGGACACACATATATAAATTCTCCCAAATCGTAGTTGCATGTGGAGAATTTAGAGAGACAAAAACTGTGGTAAACAAATTGTGTGAGGAAAAACAATTGGTTGTCATTGTGAATGGTCAAATATGGTGGCTTGAAAGTGTGAGAAAACAAAGTGCCGTGACTACTAATACATGTATTGAAAACAAAAATTTGTTGCATGAATTGAGAGAGAGACCGTCGGTTGGGATTTTTTCTTGCAGAGAAGAAAAAGTTGAAATTAATAAATTAAATAAAGTGGTCGTTCAATTTCTTCTTGAGGTGTGGTATCACACAGGTTTATTTTTTCTTCTCTACATTATATAAATTGGGAATATCTCTAAGATATATTTTGGATTTGTATTCAAAGTAGTTTCTCACAAAGTTGATCAAATTGTTGATTTGTGCAGAGATAAATTGTTGTCTTAGAGATAGATTATTGTGATATTTCCAATTTGTGGAGAATTCAAGTTTTGGGACATAAACTTGAATATTGTAATCTATATTAATTATTATAGTGGATTTTGGCCAGAGTTGCTTTGTGGTTTTTTCCCTCTACACTAGAGGGTTTTTTTCCACATAAAAATTTGGTGTTGCATTTTCTTATTTTTTGCTTGGATTATTTATTTGCATAGTTAATCGTTCTAGTTAATTATTTGGATTGGTAAAATTATTCTTGCAATAATTGAAATTGCCCAACAAAGTATATCAGAGCTCAGGTTGTGTGGGTGTGATTTTATTGCGGAATAAATGAAGAATACTTCGGGCACTATGATTAAATTGTCAGCTTCAAATTATTTTATTTGAAAGCCTATGATGGATGATATCTTGTATTGTAAGAATTTTCATGAACCTATTGAAGGTGATAGAGCTAAGCCAAGCAGTGTGAGTGACGGTGATTGGAAGAAGATGAACAGGAAAGCCATTGGATACATTAGACAGTGATTTGACATTAATGTATTCCATCATATATCTCAAGAGACAGATGCACATAATCTTTGAGAAAAATTGGAGAGTCTCTACGAGAGAAAGACCGCTCAAAATAAAGCTTTTACTATTAGAAAGCTTGTCAATCTGAAACTAAAGGAGGGAAAATCAGTTGCTGAGGATTTGAGTGAATTCCAAGACTTGTTAAATTATTTGACCACAATAAAAATAGTGCTAGATGATGAAATGCAAGCACTATTACTTCTGAGTTCATTGCCTGATAGTTGGGAGACTTTGGTGGTATTACTTAATAACTCTGCTCCGAATGGTGTGCTAGAATTTACTCTAGTTAAAGACAGCTTGTTTAATGAAGAAATAAGAAGAAAAGACTTGGGTAGAAATGATGCACATGCTCTTATTACAGAGAACAAAAGTAGGAGTAAAAGCAAAGGTTCTAAGGGACGTGGTAATTTCAGAAGTCAGTCAAAGACAAGAGGGAAGATCAAATGTTTTTATTGCGATAAAGAGGGTCATATAAAGAAATACTGCATGGCTTGGAAAAATAAATTGAAAAAGGAGAAATATTAGAAGAAGACTGATCAGAATACAGCAGCTAGCGCTTCAAAAGAAGAAAAAGTAGTGGTAGCAGTATTTTTTGCTGAAGATGAGCAGTGTTGTCATGTTGCAGATTTATTTGTTGAATGAGTTATTGACTCAGCAGTTTCTTACCATGTTACTCCAAGACGGGAGTTCTTCATTTCATACAAATCAGGTAATTTTGGCAAAATGAAGATAGGTAATGACAGTTTTGCTAGTATTGCGGGAATTTGTGACATATGTCTTTAGACAGATATTGGATGCAGCTTGACATTGAAGAATGTACGACATGTTCCTGACATGCGCTGGAATTTTCTATCTGCACATGCATTTGATGAAGCAAGTTATGACAATTATTTTGGCAATGGAAGACGGAAACTAACAGAAGGGTCAATAGTATTTGCTAGAGGAAAGGTTTGTTGCAAACTTTACAAGACACAAGTAAAGGTGTGTAGTGAAGCGGTAAATGCAACTGAAAGTGATTCTTCACAAGACTTGTGGCATAAGCGGTTGGCTCACATGAGCGAGAAAGGATTACATATTTTGGCAAAGAAGTCTCTCATTCCTTTTACCAAAGGTACATCATTAAATTTTTGTGATTATTGTTTATTTGGTAAACAGCATAGAGTATCCTTTCAAAAATCCTCTAGTAGAAAATCTAATGTTTTGGATTTGATTTATTTTGATGTTTGTGGTCCCATTGAGGTGGAGTCCTTAGGGGGTAATAAATATTTTTTTTTACTTTTATTGATGATGCTTCACGAAAGTTGTGGGTAATCTTTTTTAGATCAAAAGACCAAGTTTTTCAGTACTTCAAGAAATTTCATGCCATGGTGAAACGGGAAAGAGAAAAGCTTTTGACGTGTCTCCGAACTGACAACGGAGGGGAATATACATCTAAAGTGTTTAAAGAAAACTATTTAGAACACGGTATTAGACATGAAAAAACAGTTCCTCGTACTCCATAGCACAACGGTGTGGCAGAGAGAATGAACCGTACCATTGTAGAAAATGTCAGAAGCATGTTAAGGATGGCTGGGTTACTTAAGTCATTCTTGGATGAAGCAGTTCAAACAACGTGCTACCTAATCAATTGGTCTCCATCGCTCCTTTAGATTTTGAGATTCCAGAAAAATTGTGGACAGGAAAAGATTTTTCTTATTCTCACTTGAAGGTTTTTGGGTGCAAAGTATTTACACACATAGCTAAGGAACAATGGTTAAAACTAGATGATAAAATTAGTCCTTGCATTTTTGTTGGCTATGGAGATGCAGAATTTGGCTATAGATTATGGGATCCAGAAAAGAAGAAAATATTCAGAAGCAGAGATATGATTTTTTCATGAAAATAAGAAATTGGCAAATGTTGAGAAATCTGGGAATCAAAGATGTGTTATTGAGGGTGTCACTGACCTTACACCTGTCTCTTTGCCTTCAGACAGTGTCACTTACGGGGTAGAGATACATGTTAACAATCATGTTGATGAGCCAGCAAGGGTTGATGAGGATGATTTACAAGATATTGAGCAAGGAGAGCAACCTACTACATCAGAACCTCAGATCAGAAGATCTACCAGGGAGCATTGTCCATCAACTAGGTATCCAGTATCAGATTATGTGTTGGTAACTGATGAGGGAGAGCCAGAATGTTTTCAAGAGGTAGTATCTCATAAGGATAAATAATGTTGGGTGAAGGCTATGCAGGAAGAGATGAATTCTTTGCAGAAGAATAACACTTATGAGCTAGCAGAGCTTCCTAAGGGTAAAAAGGTATTGAAAAATAAATTGGTGTTCAAGCTGAAGAAAGATGGTAAAAAGCTAGTGAAGTATAAAGCTCGATTGGTGGTAAAAGACCTTGATCAGAAGAAAGTGATTGACTTTGATGAAATATTCTCTCCTATTGTCAAAATGACTTCTATTTGAGTAGTTTTGGGTTTAGTAGCTAGTTTGGATTTTGAGCTTGAGCAGTTAGATGTCAAGACCGCATTTCTCCATGGTGATTTGGAGGAAGAAATCTACATGGTTCAGCCAAAGGGATTTGAAGTAAGAGGAAAAGAGCATATGATTTACAGGTTGAAAAAGAGTTTATATGGATTGAAATAGGCTCCAAGACAATGGTGCAAGAAGTTAAATTCATTTATGGTGGGTCATGGTTATACCAGGACAGATACAGATCATTATGTTTATGTCAGAAAATTCCATGGTGATAACTTCATCATCCTTTTACTATATATAGATGATATGTTGATAGTGGGACAGGATGTTCAATTAATTTGTAGTTTAAAAGTAGATCTATTCAAGTCGTTTGACATGAAGGACCTTAGACTAGTAAGGTATATTTTGGGAATGTATATTCTTCATGATAGAAAAGCCAAAAAGTTATGGTTATCATAGGAGAAATATGTAGAGAGAGTGCTGGAAAGTTTTAACATGAATAATGCTAAACTTGTTGGGACACCACTTGGTAGTCATTTCAAACTGAGTAAAGTGACTTGTCTTTCTAAGGAGGAAGATAAAGAAAGAATGGTAAAGATTCCTTACTGCTCTACGGTTGGGAGTTTGATGTATGCCATTGTTTGTATACGGCTAGACATTGCTCACGTATTTGGGATAGTCTACATATTTTTTGTTAATCCTAGTAAAGATCATTTGGAGGCAATGAAATGGATCTTTGGATACTTGAGAGGTACTTCTAAGATATGCTTGACATTTGGAGGTTAAAAACCAATTTTGGAGGGCTTTACAGATGCATATATGACTGGTGATCTTGATGGTAGAAAATCAATTTCAGGATATTTGATTACTTTTGCAGGGGAAGCTGTCTCATGGCAGTCTTAATTACAAAAGTGCATTGCCTTATCTACAACTTAGGCTGAGTATATTGCAGCAACTGAAGTAGCGAAAGAAATGCTTTGGATGAAACGATTTCTCCAAGATTTGGGTTTGAAGCAAGATGTCTATGTACTTAATTGCGATAGTCAAAGTGCAATAGACTTGACCAAAAATGCTACTTATCATTCTCGGACGAAGCACATTGATGTGAGATATCATTGGCTATGAAAGGTAGTGACAGAACAATTGATCTTGTTAGAAAAGATTCATACAGAGAAGAATCCAACTGATATGATGACAAAGGTTATAAACCGAGAAAAGCTTGAGCTGTATGTCGGACTGACCGGCATGGACTCTAACTAATCTCTTAGAGGATAATCTCTTTCCTCAGTGGCCTGGAGGGGGAGATTTGAATAAAAAGCCCAACTCTCTTTAATTTCTTTTAGGTCAAAAATTGTGGACACACATGTATATAAATTCTCCCAAACCGTGGCTGCATGTGGAGAATTGAGAGAGACAAAAACTGTGGCAAACAAATGGTGTTAGAGGAAAAACAATTGGTTGTCATTGTGAATGGTCAAAAACGGTGGCTTGAAAGTGTGTGAAAACAAAGTGCCGTGGCTGCTAATACATACATTGAAAACAGAAATTTGCTGCTTGAATTGAGAAAGAGACTGTCCCCTGGGATTTTTTCTTGGAGAAAAGAAAAAGTTGAAATTGATAAATTAAATAAAGTGATTGCTTAATTTCTTCTTGAGGTGTAGTATCACACAGGTTTATTTTTTCTTCTCTACATTATATAAATTGGGAATTTCTCTAATATATATTTTGGATTTGTATTCAAAGTGGGTTCTCACAAGGTTGATCAAGTTGTTGATTTGTGGTGAGATAAATTGTTGCCTTAGAGATAGATTATTGGGATATTTCCAATTTGTGGAGAATTCAAGTTTTGGGGTATAAATTTGAATATTGTAATCTATATTAATTATTATAGTGAATTTTGGCCGGAGTTGCCCCATGATTTTTTTCCTTCTACACTGCAGAGTTTTTTGATGTAAAAATTTGGTGATATATTTTCTCATTTTTTGCTTGGATTATTTATTTGCATAGTTAATCATTTTAGTTAATTACTTGGATTGATAATATTATTCTTGCAATAATTGAAATTGCCCAACAAATAGTCCTAAAACTCAAACTCAAGCAATATGTACCCCCAATTCCCAAATTCATAATCTAATCCAATTGAAATTCTAAAGCAACTTCGGCAATTTCAATCGGTTTTTCCATTCGGCCTTTTGAGTCTCCAGTACGTCTCTTAATCAATTTATCCCAAATCCAAATTGAGAATCTTAAGTCCTAATTTCCTCCCAATCTTCATCCCAGAAGCCTAGTTGAAACTTTGCTAAGAGATGGTGATCATTTTTGTCCTTGAAGAATAATGCGTTGAAGCCTGTAGGTCCCAGATACAACTTCCTATGTAAAAACGATTTTGATTTGTAAACAGAAAGTAAAAATCATAGAAAAATAAGAACACAAGATTTTTCGGCCGTAGCCCCGAGGTTCGGCGACCGCTGCTAATGCCTAATCCCTGTTGAGCATCCCTCAGGATTTAGCTAGAATCCACTATGAAAGCCCTTAAAATGGGCAAGAATGTTATAGCCCTGAACCACAAAAGTTCAACACAAAGAACCTCTCAAACTCTGATCTCTCTCTTTACAAAACACTCACAAATAATACTACACTCAGTACACCATAATCTCACAAAGAGATTGCACAGATCATCTAGAAGATGAAATTTACAGAGAGAATTTCAGAGAAAAACACGAAGAAGACGAGAGGAATACAAAATAATACGATCTGCCCTAACCTTAGAATGAAAAGTCTATTTAAATGGAATGCGATCAATTGACTGATCCAACGGTCCAGATTACACGAAATGTCAGCCATCCATTTAAAACGCACCAATGCTCAAAAATAAAACACACTTTCAACCATTCCAGAATCTTCATTTAATTGGATCAAAGGACCCGATTTACTTGGGCTGGCAAAACCGGACCATAAGTAATAAGTGGGCTAAAAATGTAACAACCCATTTACAACCTCCACCTTTGCTTCATTTTTAAGACTCTCAATAGTGGACTCAAACTTCACCTCAGTTCATGTGCTCGGTTAAACCTGTCAAAACAAAAGAAAACTAGTTAGTTTCAAGATTCAATAACTTCAAAGAATCTTGAAATTTATTCAATGGTATTACCTTTGTGCCTGCATTTGCTGGATTCACTTTAGTGGATATTTTTACTAGTTTTATATCACCCTTTTAAATTACATCCCTTATGAAGTGAAACTTAACATCTCTGTGTTTGGTTCTATCATGAAACACTGGGTTTCTACTTAAGAAAATAGCACTTTGATTATCTGAACAAAGCTTCACCTTATTTTCTATAAACCCCAATTCATTTAATAGACCATTTACCCACAAACCTTCTTTTACAGCTTCTGTGGCTGCAAAGTACTCAGCTTCAACAAATGATAAGGCAACTAATTTCTGAAGCTGAGACTTCCAGCTAATGCAGGTGTTATTTATCATATAAAAATATGCAGTGGTAGATTTTCTGTTGTCTAAATTTCCAGCAAAATCAGAATCAACATACCTTTTTAGTTTAAGACCATTTTTATTAGATTAAACATAAGTCCTAAAATTTGAGTACCTTTTAGATATCTGATTTAGTGTTTCATAGCTTCCCAGTGAGTTTCACCTGGGTTGCTCATAAATCTACTTAAAACACTAACAGTAAAGGCAATATCAGGTCTAGAGCACATCATAACATACATGACAGATCCTACTGCATTTGCATAAGGCACATTTGCCATTCTATTATATTCATCTTCAGTTTTGGGTGAATGTTCAATAGACAACTTTACACAAGCAGATAAAGGAAGGCTAACTGATTTGGATTCATGTAGTGAAAATCTCTTAAGTACCTTTTGAATATAGGATTCTTGTGTTAGAAATAATTTTTCATCTGTTCTATTTCTTTTTATTTCCATTCCTAATATTCTTCTAGCAGATCCTAGATTCTTCATTTCGAATTCAGATTTAAGTTTTTCTTTTAAGGAATCAATTGTAACTTTATCATGACCAACTAGGAGCATATCGTCTACATATAGAAGCAAATAGAAAAATTTAGAATTTCCCACACACTTGAAATAAACTCATATTCAGATTTATTAAATCCAATGCTTTGTATAAAAGAGTCAAATATCCTATACTATTGCCTAGGAGCCTGTTTCAGGCCATAAGGGATTTCTTCAGTAAACACACTAAGTTTTTGTTCCTTTTATTTTCAAAACCCTTAGATTGAGACATATATATTGTTTCATCTAATGTTCCATAGAGAAAAATGGTTTTCACATCCAATTGTTCTAAGTCTAAGTCAAATTGTGCTACTAAAGCAAATAGAATCCTAATTGATGTGTATTTAACAACCGGTGAAAATATGTCATTATAGTCAATTTCTTCTCTTTGTGTGAAACTCTTAGCTACTAATTTTGCCTTATATCTATTATTGCCTCCTTTCAAATCACCTTCTTTTATTTTATACACTCATTTACAGTCTACCAGTTTGTAGTCAGTAGGCTTTTCCACCAAATCCCAAGTATGATTCTTATATAGAGGATCCATTTCTTCTTGTATTGCAGCAAGTCATCTTGCTTAATGTTTGCAAGAAACAGCCTCTTCAAAAGAGGCTGGTTCAGAACTTAGGGTTTTATATTCAATATGTTCAGATACATAGTCTGCATGTAAGAATCTAGAAGGGGTTCTAATTACTCTTCTTTCCCTGTCTCTAGCAAGTTGATAATATTGAGATCAGTAGTAGGATTAACAGCTTGGTTGTCTTTTAAGTTTTCATCAGTTATAACTTCGGTTTGTTCTAGAGGTTGCTCCACCTCAACTTGAGTTTGATTTTGATCATTTTGTATATCAATTTCAATACTAGTAGACACAAAGTCTTTATCAGTCAATTCTTCTCTATTGTTGTCACTAAGACAAGGGAAAACCTCTTCATTAAAAATAACTTATCTACTTATTATGACTTTATAACCTCTGATTTCTTTCGACCACAATCTGTAACCTTTAACTCCTTCCCCATACCCTAGAAACACACACTTACCGAACCTGGGATCTAATTTAGAGCCAATTTGGTGTAAATAGGCTGCACAACCAAAAGTTTTTAGATAAGAATAATTTGGCATGGATCCAGTCCAAAGTTTTTCAGGTGTTTGATAGTCTACAGAACTTGAAGGACTTCTATTTATAAGGTAACAGGCTGTCTTAACAGCTTCCTCCCAGAATATTTTGGGTAGACCAGAACTTATTAGTATGCATCTAGTTCTTTCAAGGAGTGTCCTATTCATCCTCTCAACAATCTCATTTTGCTGAGGAGTATAGACAACAGTTATGTGTCTTTGTATCCTATTATTGCTAGAGAATTGGTCAAATTCAATATTGCAGAATCCTAGACCATTGTCTGTTCTTAATATTTTTATCTTCCTATCAGTTTGATTTTCTACCATGATTTTCCAATTTCGAAAGGTTATGAAAGTATCTGATTTATTTCTTAATAAGATGATCCAACCTTTTCTAGAAAAATCATCTATTATAAAGAGATAATATCTGTAGCCTGAGGCAGCACACACAGGTGTAGGCCCCCACAGGTCACTATGTATGTAATCAAGAATATTCTGGGATTTATGTATGCCTGTACTAAATGACAATCTGTTCTGTTTCCCTAAGATACAATGTTCAAAAAAGTTTAACTTGTGAACTTTGTCTTTTCCAAAAACACCTTCTTTTGAAAGAAGGTTTAGTCCCTTCTCCCCAAGATGTCCACGTCTCCTATGCCACAGTTCTGAATTATCAAACTGAGTTACTAAGTTCACATCATTATTAGGAGATACACACTTAGCACTTATCAAATAGATTCCATTTGTCTTAGGTGCATTAATGATAAGGTTCTGATTTTTCTTGATATTTGTAAAACCCTTATTGATTTCAATCTGATAATCTTCATCATCTAGAGCACCTAAAGAAATAAGGTTCCTTTTCAAGGCAGGACATATCTAGTATCCTCTAAAAGTAATGTTTGATTACTTTCAAGTTTTAGTATAATGTTTTCAATCCCTTTCACTCCACAGGACTCATTATTTCCTAATTTTACAAAACCTTCATTTGGATTTGAAAAATCAGAAAACCAGCTAAGATTTGGACACATATGAAGAGAACAACCTGAATCAAGAACCCAATCTTGACTTGTTCTTTCATAAGAAGAGACATAGGCAACACCAATGTTTGCCCCTGCTTCTTTATGAGAAGCAGTATTAGCAAAAGGACTATCACCCTGATTAGACCCATTTCTTTGATCTTTAGCCTTTTTAAAACAATCTTTGATAAGATGTCCAGGTTTGCCACAATAGTAGCACTTTCTATTCTTATCATACCCTTTAATGTTTTTCTTATCTTTTGCCCTATTATTTTCCCATTTCTTCTTCTGAAAATTCTTGCTGCGATTAGCCTGACTAAATTACTAATCCCTTTGGACTTAGTCTTAGGAGTAGGTAGAGAAGTTTCAGTACTAAGTGCTTCTTTATGTTCTGATCTTAACTCAAGTTCCCTATTCTTTAGGGAATTATGAATTATATCAACAGTTAGATCATCCCTACCATATTCTAAGGCATTCCTTATATCCTTATATCTATAACCCAGTGCATTAAGTAGACAAACTACCTTTTGATCACTTGATCACTTGAGATTTTCTCACCACAGTTTATAAGGTCTTGTGTGATCTTATTGAACCTATCCATGTTTTCTTCTAAGTCAACACTAGGGTCAAACTTATGGCTAAAGAATTGTTTCTATAGAAAACACTTATTTGGTAGGGTTTTAGTCAGATATTGTTTCTCTAAGGCTTCCCACAGTTCAGCTGCAATATCAGTATCACCTAACTTCCTAATCATAGAATCAGATAAGTGGAAAAATAAGGTACTCCATGCCAATTCATCTTGTTCAGTTCTCCTAGCATCATTTAAGGTTTCAGGCTAAGACTCATCAATAGATTTCACACATTTTAATTGCATTAAAAGTGTTTTTATTTTCTGACGCTAGAGACTAAAGTCTCCTTTGCCATCCCACATAGGAACATCAACTTTGGTGGCCATAATTTGCAGGAGTGTAACAATTATTCTCAAGAATTTCAGAGTCAAGATAAAAAGTATCACACAGATCAATTTATTTTATACAGATACTCAAGATTTGAAAGAAAAAATCTCACATATGTTTATACTCAATAAGCAATGTGAATTCAATACATGCAGTTTACGTGTACAATTATCACTTCACAATATGAGACAAAATCAGTATGCAGGTATGCAGGTTCAATGAACTAATCCAAAAGGTTCGAGACAGTAGCAAATATCACAGTGACACATGTCAGAAATTATTCTAATTTCACAGTTTGTTTAATATTCAAGAATAAGTCACAAAGACATATAGACTTACACACAGTAAGCTACCAATTAAATGAAGGAAATAGATATACTTTCGAAGAAGAATAATCTCAGACTAAAGAAATTATAGTTCCTGAATAGACCAACATTTGAGTATCAGTTCAAATAACAGTATATACAACAGATTAACAATAGAATAAGAAGAAACGCATTTCAATAATTTTTTTAAAAAAGGTCAGTTCCTTGAATCGAAGCCCTATTCCCCAAAGTTTCTAGGGTTCTCTCAAGGACCCCTAGACAGAGGTAGAGTTAGGGCAGATTCGAAGAAAGCCTAGGTTTTTCAAAAACGTTTAAGTACCAAGATCTCACAAATACTGCAAGTACATAACAACAGGATACTCAAAAACACCAAGAACCAGCTCCTTTTATTTTTCTTTTTGAAAAAGACCCAATGATTTTCAAGAATAGAAAAGTAAAAAGTTCAGATCTAAGATTTTCTTCGAACACAGCAGCTCAAACACAGTTCGTATAAAAGATTTTCCAAATGCTCTGATACCACTGTAGGTCCCAGATACATAAACTTCCTATGTAAAAACAATTTTGGTTTGTAAACAGAACGTAAAAATCGTAGAAAAATAAGAACACAAGATTTTTCGACCGTAGCCCCGAGGTTCGACGACTGCTGCTAACGCCTAATCCCCGTTGAGCATCCCTAAGGATTTAGCTCGAATCCACTAAGAAAGCCCTTAAAATGGGCAAGAATGTTACAGATCTGAACCACAAAGGTTCGACACAGAGAACCTCTCAAACTCTGATCTCTCTCTTTACAAAACACTCACAAAGAATACACTACACTCAATACACCATAATCTCACAAAGAGATTACACAGATCATCCAGAAGATGAAATTTACAGAGAGAATTTCAGAGAAAAACACGAAGAAGACGAGAGGAATTCAAAATAATATGATCTGCCCTAACCCTAGAATGAAAAGTCTATTTAAATGGAAAAATGATCAATCAGCTGATCCAACGGTCCAGATTACACCAAGTGTCAGCCATCCATTTAAAATGCACCAATGCTCAAAAATAAAACACGCTTTCAACCATTCCAGAATCTTCATTTAATTGGATCAAAGGACCCGGTTTACTTGGGCTGGCAAAACTGGACCATAAGTAATAAGTGGGCTAAAAATGTAGCAACCCATTTACAATGCCTAGAAACAAAAACATGAAAAATTTTCCTCATGTCAAGGGCAAATCAAATCAATGAAGGAATAATCGATCATGTCCTCCTCAAAAATCAACAAAATGAAAAGTTGTTTATGTGTGGAGTGGGCATGTTGCTCGAGATTGTAAGTATCGAAATCGTGAATCTATGCATCAATCTAACTTTATGAGGAGTCATTTGTAGATATAATAAATCGATATCAATATGATTCAAAGTGCTGAAAAATGGTGGGCAAATTCTAGTGCAAATAGAAATGTTTACTATGATAAAGATTGGTTCAATGTTTACACTTCTTTTAAGGAGTTCAAAACTATTATACTTGGAGATTCTCATACTACTCAATTTTTTTTAAACTTGTAAAATTGATCTCAAATTCACCTTTAGAAGAGTTTTAACATCGAAAGATTTCCATAAGAAAGAATTTGATGCCAAATTATCTTTTGAACAAGGCTGACTTCAAATAGACTATGAAATTTGATCAAATATGTGATAACCAAGAAGTGTACTTTTGTAGGCAAATGTTATGCTCGTAATGGAATGTTTAAACTCAAGTAGAGAACATGAATAAAAATGCTTCTAACTCCGTTTATATGCCCTCTTCTTTAAATTTTTGGCATGTTCATCTATGTCATGCTAATAGTAAATGCATGGGAATCATGAGTTGTTTGAAATTAATTCCTAGCATAAAATATGATTTTGAAAAATATGAATCAAGTGTCATTTTAGTAGAAATCGTTTAGAGGTCATTCCGGCGCATATTATTAAAAGATTTGAATATAACTACTTAAGATTAGAAGGTTTTGAATTAGGTAGCATATTTTAAAAATATTTAAGACCTCTACTCCAAAATTCATTAAATTAATTTTTTATTAATTAAAAAATAATTATTGATAGCATATTCATTAAAATTATGTTGGGTAAAAACAAGAGGGTTAAAGGAACTTTTACATATTAATTCGATACATGCTAAAACACCTACATGAACATGACTATACCTCTGGACGATAGTACCCCTATAGCTTGTGCTGGCCGTAGTCTAGATCCATTTGTTGCCTTGCATTTTGTTATTTATGGTATTCCCCATATTAAGTTAGCCTTCAGAAACAACACGTGGAAGCTCCACTGACGATATCGGAAGAGTCAACCCAAAACATATGAAAAGATGAAGCAACAAGGTAACGAAAGCTACAAAAACCGAGGCTCTTATTTTGGCCAAGGTGCCACTTAACCAAATATATGCCGAAGTCCTGACGAAGGGTTTAAGCCGAAGCCCTCATATTCACAACCTGTCGAAGTTCTAAGAGACAAGGGCTGAAATCCTTAGAGACGAAGAGGCTGTCACATCTGTCGACCTGACAAATATCTTTGTGAAAAACTGTTTGGGCGTCTACTTTATCTTATGTCAGAAATTTGAGCCTAGAAATATAGGGCAGTTGACCCTTTGTCAATGTAATAAATGCATATGTAAGAAGGATGTCATGTGTAGAAGAAAGAGGTAGGGCATGTGGTTTCGATCCAACGGCCACCACGTATTCCTCAAACTCTATATATACCCTCTCATAAGAAAAAGAAAGGAGAGAGATGTGTAGAACAATAGAAATAACATATATATAGAAAAAAGAAAATGGGGAGAAAACCCTAAAAAAATAATAAGGAACGGGTATATTAATTTTTGGCACACTTGGGAGGGAAGAATAAAATACTACTCCATACATTTCAGGCCATTGAATCTCTTATTCGTTTCCTTTCTTTTCTATTTGCTTGCAGCTATTTTGAGCATGTCAAGATAAAATTATATTTGCACATCTTCGAGTTTTTCGATCATCTTAGCCAACGTCCGAACTATTTGGTCGCGTCTCAAAGGCATATTCTTCGCGAACGCATGTGGACCCGGCAATTTTTGGTGCCATTTTTGAGCGTCAAAAATTTATTTTTGAGGAAATTTCACCACGTACATTGCTTTTTATTCAAATTCATATTTTACTATTAGATATTATTTATACTGAAAATATTGTAATTTTTATAGTAGAAGTGATAACTGAAAAAGTACCTTTCTCATTAACTAAATACTCTTTGAACCCAATCATTCCATCAAACACGTCCCAAATCATCTGCTTAACTTGCCAAAAGAAAATCCCAATAAGAGCCTTTCTATTTCCAATATATATAATCCTAAAATCACCCATCATCTTGAATCGTTAGAAGGAATCTATCGAATTTGTAGCTTTATTCATATCAAAATCTTATTTTTTTGGATGAAATCGTGCCAAGAAATCGGCATCCATACTTCATTCAAGTGGGTTCCAAATTTTTATCTCATTTGTTTAATTCATAATAGAGGTGAAGACACTTGCATTCAACTGGTATCAACAGTCCAAAAGTTCTTGATTTGCATGTTATGATTACTAGTCCATTATTGCAACAAGACAAAAGGTGGAAGATGTATCATAAATAAAATAGAATGCATGCACATAGATCCAACGAGACAAAAGGTAAAAGATATATCATGAATAGAATATCAACACGGTTACATACATGAAATTGCGATTTTTGATATTACATGAATTGTTAAAAAAAAAAAAAAAACATTATTTGTAATCGCATGTTAACCAATAAAGCACATTACCATAGTGAATAAGTAGTGAAATCCTAAAATTTTCAACTGATGAGTAGCATAAGTTATCCAGGGATGGATAACATTAATTTTGTATATATATATATATATATATAAGGGGGTGGTCATACAAATTCAACCCACAATTCCAAGTGTAACAGAATGTAGTAGTTACAGACATTTTAGAATTCATATGCTCATGTCAGTTTAATTTCAACTGGTGATCCTAGTTTGTATAATTAGAAAATTTAGCAAATGGGTTATGGACAAATTGAAGTTCATGATATTTCACAAAATCCACATTTAATACCAAACTGCCCAATAATTTGATTTACAAAAATAGAAATAAAGTGAACTATTTTGTGTTGCATTAGCTTAGGATATGTTAGAAATTGAAAAAATTACATGTAATCCCTTTAAAAAAAAAGTTACAGAATATAATTTTGACAAATCAAATTTCGAAATGCACAACAGTGAAGACCTTATTGCAACCTCTCTTTAACAATCGACGATTATGAGTAATCCCAATTGTAATGTTAGTTGCTTTGTAATGATCATTTGCTATTTGAATTTGCATCTCCATATCTTGAACATATGGAGTTAATATTACCCATTTTCTTTGCCTCTTGAAATTTTCAATTTCGGTTCCAAAAAGAAAATTTTAATATACAGTAATATAGAGATTTTAATGGGATTATATAGTAAAATTGGTCGATAAAAGAATTGAATAGTATAAAATGAAATAATATATATTAAGCAAACATTTAGCCCCTGTTTGAGCCCCATTTTTACTTCATTAAAATGAAAAATATGACCGTTATTCATCAAATCAAGCCACCATTTTTGAATTTCTATCTCTGATGTGTGGTCTATAACGACTCTATTTCTCATTCTCATTATAATGTGACTCAAACGGGCTCTTATGATTTAGATAAGAAACAAGTTTTAAAACTTCAAAAACCAGATATTAATTAAAATTTTATTTGTGAATTAATTAATTAAACATATATTTTATTAATTAAATATATTAAGGTTACAAATATATACAATTTTGTTGCACATTATCTAATTAATTAGTTACAGATTATTTCTCGTTCACAAATAAAAATTTTTATAGGTCGCAAATTATTTTTTTGTCACAAATCAAACATTTTATAGGTCAAAATTTATTTATCCTTTACAAATCACAAATTTTATAAGTCAAAATATATTTCACGATCACAATTCATCAAATTAATTGGTTACAAGTTATTTCTCGATCACAACTTCATAAATTGTGAATCTCGATCATATGTTTTAGGTCACATTAATTATTGGTCACAATCAACGAAATAGTTGGTCACAGATCACCGAGCCAACCACAACCTCCTGCACCATCGCACATCACCACTCACAACGACCGCTACCCAAATATCACCAAAATATCAAATCCAAAATTATCACAGCTACCGCCATGACCACATCAACACCGTTGATGTCGTCACAGCCACCACAACCATCGCTGCCACCATCTCACCATCACAACTGGCACCCTTGAACAAAAAAATTACAACTATCATCTCCTCTATATCCATCTCTACCATAACACAACCACCATCACGACCAAAAATTCTCCAAATCGTTGACATCGCCACAACCTCCACATATCCATAATAGATATCGGACCAACCACTAGACCTCCACAAATCCACAACAACCTCAAATCCACAACACCACAACCACCCGAGCGGTGCGACGATGCTTGCACTACCATCGCTCGCAGATACAAAAATCTCCAAAAGCACGGTGATGCAATCTTTTTGAACACAACTCCAAGAAGAAGCGAAAGGAAGAGTAGCGGAAGCTAATGAATCGGTGCCATCACAGACGTGTTGCTCGGTCACAGTCCATTGAGCGCGATTCTATCACGCCATTGCCAAAGAGAGGATGGAGAAGGGGTTGAGATGGGGAGAGCGAGAGACATATTTTAGGGTTGGGTGAGAGTTTTGCTGCATGGGAAGTGGGGTTGTGGATTTTTTTGTTTTAGATTTTATAACTTTATTATTAATATTTAAAAAATGTATTATTATCTGTTTTTTATTTAAAAAACTTTAAATTTTAACTTTGAATTATCGACTTGGGAACGAGGGACCGCTGTAATTTCCACTTACGATTTTTTTCCCTTTATTTTTGGTTAGCCCATCATCAAATCATCCAGTGCCCATGTTCAAATTAACAATAGCCCAAGCCCAAAATAAAAAATATTAAAACCCAGCTCAAACCCAAAGCTAGACCCTTGTTCACTCTCCGAGACTCTCACGTCTCTACTCCCTACTTCTTTCATAAACGTCACAATACCAGGCTCCGCCGTTCAGCCCTCAATTTTTTGAGATTCCTCCTTCTCCATTGTTTCAAGGTTGTTCTGTAGGCTTTATCTCTGAGTTGCATTTCTAGGACTGGTTATTTAGACGGTTTTTTTCCTCATGTAATTTTTAGTCAAATTGGTCTTTTTCGGTTGGATATTGATTTTCTATTTAAATATGTAATTTTTTTTTTCTCTATCTGTTCTTTCTAATTTTTACTCAGTTACCTGTTTAATTATGTAAAATAAGGGAAATTTGGGTATAAAAGTAGAGATAAGTAAACTTTTCAATAAAGAAGGGCTAAATTTATGGGCTCACCCAGAATCCGTTGCTGTGGAAATGGCATTTGTTATTGAAGAAAGCGACAGAATTCTTGAAGTAATTTCTATTCTGAGATTTCAAGAACGATTGAATGATTTTTATTGAGAGTGTAGTTTACCAGCATTTCGTTTCTGTGGAGTTTGCTTGGTTGGTGGGGATGAAGGTTGTTTTCATCGAGTTGCTTTGGAGGGATTGTATTGTTTGTTTCTACCTTTGGTTTTTGTGGCGTTGTGCTCGGGTTCTATCTTTGAAATTGCATCATATTAGATCGAAAATTCTTGCCTGCATAGGATATGGCCAAAGATGTCTGCTGAACAATCAATATTCACTGAAACACTGAGCATGTGTGTTTGTTGGTGACACTATCTTAGGTGCTGAAAATGCTTTGTTGTGCATTACCTATTAAGAAAGTGGTGATGTATAGGACTGTTGATGTTTATTATTATTATTTTATTATTATTTTAAAAAAAAAAATTTGGGGTTAGAAATTGACTTGGTTTTATTGTATGATCCAATGCCTAAATGAAGACTCAACGGTTCCATCTATTCAGAAACATAAAAACATTTTTCTTCAATTTTCAGCCCAAATGATTGTGCCTAGATTTTATGTGTCATTTGCCAAAATTTTTATTGCATTGACTTTCTTAAGTTTCAGCCCCGCTTCCAGAAAATTCTGGATCCGTCCCTGATCCTTGGGTAGTGTGCTTGAGGAGGAGGATAGAGCCGAAGTTGAACTCAGAATGGGAATATTTGAACCTTTTCGAGCAATCGGATACATAACAACCAATGTGCCCTTCTCCGTACAACGACTCGGCACAGAAACCTTTGTCACTGTCAGCGTCGGCAAAGCCTTCCAAATTTACAATGTACTGTTTATTCTTGTTTTCTTTACATTACCACTTGTTTATTGTATTACATATCTGATATAAACTATCTAACATTTTTCAAATATTTATTTTGCCAGTGTGCTAAGCTGAATTTGGTACTTGTTGGTAAGTCCTGCTGCTCTTTTTATTTTCAATGATCTTAGGAGGAAATTTATTCTTGGGTTAATTTACATTAGGGAAGATGAATATTTCTTTTTTGGGTTTTGTATTTTTGGACTGAACATAAATGTAACACGACTTTGAAGCTATTTAAAGACTATGCCCTTGTTTGAGCCCCATTTTTTTATTAAAATACATTCTTCAACAGTGATTTGACACTATTTCAACCACACATTTTTCAATAAAATAATATTACACGCAAAATCAAAACTTTTCTTTATTTTTTAATCACACATTCTCCATCATAACACTATTTCAAAATGCATTTTTCTAGAAAAATGGGGCTCAAACAACCCCTATATCTTTCTAATTTGAACCTGCCCACTAACTAAATATGTATTTTTGGAGAAAAAAGAACTGAAGTTGCATTGTACGATGTGCATATTATTGATGGTAGTTAGAATTATTTCATTTGTTAAAATGACGATGAAGGAAACTGGTGTTCTCTAGTTTCATGTAGTATAGTTTTTTTTTTTTTTTTTCGATTTTAATATTTGTGAGAGCCTTGATATTAGATAATAATTTTGAACATAACATTTTACTTTGTTCTTAATACATTTCTTGTTAAACGTGGTAGTAGTGTAATTTAGACTATCTAATTGAGTAGCAAATGAATCTTTGTTTGTCTGGTAGATTTTACCATCTAGTTGAGTTATGGAACCAAATATCGAAGTTTTGATGCAGGTTCTCAACTGCCAAAGAAGATACGATCTCTTGCCTCCTATCGAGAGTACACATTTGCTGCATATGGCCACAACATCGCAGTTTTTAAGCGTGCTCATCAGGTTTGTTTCTGATAAAATACTTCCACAAGAACAGAGTATAAATTACAAGAGGAACCTTTAATTATTTTGTTTCTGTAGTAACATTATCATCTATATTGGTCATGACACATCTACACATATAAGCCTTTTGTAGTTTTATCTTCTTTACTTTTGCCTCTGTTTGACAACCATAAAAAAGAGTTTATTTATGTATTTATTTTTGGGAAAATGAGTTTCGGAATAGTGATTTTATTTTATTTTTTGGCAAATGTTTGGTTAAAAAGTAGGAAAAAGTTTTGAATTCACGTGCAAAACATTTGTTGTGAACTTGTGTGGTTAAAAATGAGTTTGAGAAAAAATGTTTTATTTTAATGGTTTCCAAACAGGGGCTTTATGTATAAATTGTTTCAAAGTAGTGATTAATTTATGCCCTTGGTTGGTAGGAATTAAAATCAGATTTTTAATAGATTTTGATAAAATTTGACGAAATTTGTGGTTGAAAAGTCCCGTGATTCATGAAATATGTGGTTAATATTAATTGTTGATTTTGATTTAGATTAAAATCTGAATTTTAATCACTACCAAACAGTGGCTATATGTGAGATTAAACGTATCTCTACCTCAGGATCCGAGGACTATTCATGTTTTTCTTGCCTGGAAAATAAGATACCAACAAAGAACCTACTAATCTTTCTTGATTAATGACTTAGTAACTAGTTTTGAAGAATGAAATCGTGTGTTAATTTAGGCTCCATTTGGGGAAAATTTATAAATGGTTTAATTAATAAATAAATAAAAATGGGCGGTGGATAAGTGGATAATATTTGTGGTTCCATTGGAATGTGTGGTTTAAAATAACGTTTGGCCAATTTATAAATCCAAACGGAGGCTTAGTAATTTGTTATGATAGTTTTCTTTGCTTAAAAAAATGATGACACTCACACTTGAACAGGTGGCTACTTGGAGCAGCCACAATGCCAAGGTTAATCATCTGCTTATTTTTGGCGAAAATGTTTTGAGTGTTGACATTGAAGGCAATATCTTTATCTGGGCATTTAAAGGAATGGACCAGAATCTTGCTCCGATTGGGCATATTTTGCTAGAAAATAACTGCCCAAGTTGCATAATGCATCCTGACACTTATTTAAACAAGGTATTAATTAAGTCACCTTTAACACTATATTGAAATATTCCAAGTACAAATATCTCCTTGCTAATCCTGATTTTCTGATGTACACAAACAGGTAATTATTGGAACGCAGGAAGGTTCTTTACAACTTTGGAATATTAGCACAAAGAAAAAACTTTACGAGTTCAAAGGGTGGAAGTCCACCATATGTTGCTGTGTTTCCTCACCTGCACTGGATGTTGTTGCCGTTGGCTCTTCTGACGGAAAGATTCATGTTCACAACATTCGCTATGATGAAGGGATTGTGACATTCACTCATTCTACTAGAGGTTCTGTGACTGCTTTATCTTTCAGCACTGATGGGCAGCCCCTTTTAGCATCTGGTGGTTCGTCTGGAGTAATAAGTATATGGAATCTTGAGAAGAGGAGGCTTCAGTCTGTCATTAGAGACGCACATGACTGCTCTATAGCTTCGCTTCACTTCTTTGCTAATGAGCCTGTGCTGATGAGTTCGTCAGCAGATAATTCTATCAAAATGTGGATTTTTGATACGAGTGATGGAGATCCTCGTCTGTTGCGTTTTAGAAGTGGGCACAGTGCTCCTCCTCACTGCATCAGGTTCTATGCTAATGGACGGCACGTTCTATCTGCTGGCCAGGATCGTGCCTTTCGTCTTTTCTCTGTCATCCAGGATCAGCAAAGTAGAGAGCTGTCTCAACACCATGTATCTAAAAGAGCAAAAAAGCTAGGGCTGAAGGAAACAGAAATAAAGCTAAAGCCTGTAATTGCGTTTGATGTTGCTGAAATCCGGGAACGTGATTGGTGCAATGTAGTTACATGCCATATGGATACTTCTCAAGCGTACGTGTGGAGGCTTCAAAATTTTGTTATTGGTGAGCATATTTTAACCCCACGTGCAGAGAATCCTACTCCAGTTAAGTCCTGTGCCATCAGTGTTTGTGGCAATTTTGCTGTTTTAGGGACAGCAGGTGGTTGGATTGAGCGTTTTAATCTTCAATCAGGAATTAGTCGAGGCAGTTATATTGATAAGTCAGAGAGAAAGACATGCGGTCATGATGGAGAAGTGATTGGTATTGCCTGTGATTCTACGAATACCATTATGGTAAGTGCTGGATACCATGGGGATGTAAAAGTTTGGGATTTCAAGGCTCGCGAAATGAAATCCAGGTGGGAAATAGGTTGTTCACTGGTTATGATAATAAATCATCGCTCCAATGGCCTTTTGGCTACCGTGGCAGATGACCTGGTTATCCGTTTATTTGATGCTGTTGCGTTAAGGATGGTTCGGAAATTTGAAGGTCATAAAGATCGTATAACAGATATGTGCTTCAGTGAGGATGGCAAATGGCTTTTAACATCTAGTATGGATGGGACTTTGAGAATTTGGGATGTGATCCTAGCTAGACAAATAGATGCTATATCCGTTGACGTGTGTATAACTGCATTATCTCTGTCACCAAATATGGATATTTTAGCTACAACTCATGTGGATCAAAATGGGGTTTATCTGTGGGTTAATCGAGCAATGTTTTCTAGCACTTCTAGCAATGTTAGCCATGGAAGTGGGAAGGAAATTGTGAATGTTAAGTTACCATCTGTTTCTTGTGCAGAAGATTCTATAGATGATGATTATGAAAAGGCCAATGCAAACCCTCGACAAGTTCAAGATGCTTCTCGCTCAATATTAGATCAGCAAATTCCGGATCTAGTCACACTTTCTCTATTGCCCAGGAGTCAGTGGCAAAGCTTGATCAATCTGGATATTATAAAGGCCCGAAACAAACCAATTGAACCTCCAAAGAAACCGGAAAAGGCTCCTTTTTTCCTGCCATCTATTCCTTCTCTCTCTGGAGAAATATTATTTAATCCTAGACAATCTGCTGATGAAGAGATGGATGCACTGGCTGGTGAAACAGACAAGAAAAGGAAAAAAACTGATATCACAGTATCCCAGTTCTTGCATTTCCTCCAGTCTTCAGAGGAAAATAATTGTAAGTTGTCTCATTAATTTTACATTTGACTTTGATCGTCCAAGTTTGATTACTAAACATTCTAATACATTATTAAATAAATGTTCTGCTGTATTTACGCGTGCATGTCTATTTGCAGTTGCTGCATTTACTGATTATATTAAAGGTTTATCTTCTTCCGCTTTGGATATGGAACTAAGGATGCTTCAGATTATAGATGATAACAATGAGCAAGAACCTGATAAGAGACCAGAATTGTACTTCATCGAACTTCTGCTAGATTATTTTATACATGAGATATCCTGCAGAAACAATTTTGAGTTTATCCAGGCTGTAATCAGATTATTTTTGAAGGTGCATATCTACTCATTCTCCTTGCTTTGGATATTTTTATTTGCATTACAAGAGGCCTTTCGCACTCCACATAATAATATATGCTACGGTTTAATGATGGCATCTGAAGACAAAAAATAACTCTGAACCTTTGGAAGTTGTTTGATACTGAGTAATTTTACTTCTCTATCTTATTTAATAATGTTTAGTATTTCACATACCACATTACTATAGGCATTATCTAGGTCATGAAACCTTCTTTTGTAGTAGTTATCTTGTTCTGCCTGTTTTTCTTCATTTGATCAATTTTATTCCCAAGTTTTGTCTAATCCTTGGTTTTTGTGCTGACCAGATTCATGGTGAAACTATTCGGTGCCAATCAGGGTTACAGGATAAAGCACGAAAGCTTTTAGAACTTCAATCAACAGTATGGCAGAAAGTAGATTCGTTGTTTCAGAGTACGCGATGTATGGTTACTTTCCTTAGTAACTCACAATTTTGATTTTTTTTTTTTTTTTTTGAACAATCATTGCTTGTTGTAATTTGCTCTCAGTTTTGTCTTTTAGAGAAATTCTTATACATATTTGTCTGACATGTTGGATTTGCAGCTAAGTCGGCAAAATTTTACTATGTATGGCAGAGTTTGAAGATCTGACCATTATGTTCATGCTTGCCTTTTTTTTTGGTAGACAGGATCGAGTTAAATATACTATGAGTGGAGAGGATAAAAACCTTGAAATGATTGCTAGACATGTAGCCCATTGTTTGGTCCCCATTTTTGAAAAGTTCGTTTTTTCTCAAATTCATTTTCAACAACACATTTCATGGGATCCCAATTTTTATCAATTTTTCAACTATATTTCATCAAATTTTATCAAAATTTACTGAAAGTCTAATTTTTAGCTAAACCAAAAAGGGACGTAACCTTTTAATGACTAGCCTCAGGTAAGAATGAAGAAAAGTTGAATAGGCATTGAGTTTTGAAATAGAATACATATTTAAACCTAGTGAATATTGCCTAGTGAAGTTTAGGTTTAGTCCTACTGGTATTAAACTCTGAATGCTGATTTTTTGAATCTTTCTCCATCATTATTACTTTTTTCATCATCACTATTCTACTGAGTATCCTAGAAATGAACCATATCATGTCTATTGTGTGACTTTTTATCCCCAAACCAAAATCTAGTATTTTGCGACTGAAGTATATTCTGACTATGTTTTCCAATTAGGCAGAACCATAAAAATATCTGAATTAGGCGGCCACACTGAGTGTGTTCTGGAGCCACTGTCTATTAATGTATGAAGAATGTTTTAATGAATCTATTCAGATGCCTTGGCAATCTGATTATCTGCATTCATTCCTTTCCACCATAGTGTTTGTATTCATTCATATATATATATATATATATATATATATATATATATATATATATACACACATATATATATATATATATATATACACATGTATATTTTCAGTTTGTATTTCATTAAGTTTGATGTGTCAAAATCATGACCCTTGAATGTCAAACTTGATGTACAAGAGGAGTGTACAATTAGTATGATTCGTAAAGTAATAGGTCTCCCCTAGTTGATCTTTAACTATGACACAACATGGTTTTTTATATCCTCTGACACAGTTTCATAGCCTTCAAAAGTTTGAGATATTAAGGGTATGTTTGGTAGTGATTTTGAAAATTGATTTTTACAGAGAAAAGTGGGTATTACCTGTGAGTGAAAAATGACGACTGAAATAGTGAAATAACGGTAAAAAAATTAATTTTTTTTAGTGAAATTGCTACCAAACAGGGCTAAAGTATATGAATTGTGAGTAGTAGATGTGAATCCATGATTAGATGAAAGTTTGACCGGAAATTATAAGTTATTTATAAGTTCATCCAAACATTGACTATGGAATCAACCCAATAACTGTTTCAATTTTTTTAAAAAATCAACTCGAAACAACTATATTAAGCCCCTGTTTGGTTTAGATACAAATAGATTTTTTGTACATTTTGATAATAGTTGATGGAATATGTGATTGAAAAATCGAGGATTTTATGAAATGTGCGGTTAAATTAGTTGTTAATTTAGATTTTAATCAATTTATTTCATGGGCTAAATTTTCTATCGTTTGTATTTGCATTGCCATCATATAAATAATTGAGTAGAAATCTTAATGTATATTACCTTGTCAGGGATATGTTTTAGAACCTAGTATTATGACATCAATTCAATGTTTCAAAACATAGATGAATACACGTTTGCCTCTTGATTATATAGACTTCGGTCGTCGAGGATGGAATACTATGGACACTTGTATGAAGAAATATTTCGATATAAAATGCAAAACACGCACAACAGAAGTCCTTTTTACATGCTATAACGAGTTATATCTTTTGTTGAAAATTGATAGTTTTATAAGTTGGCTTAACCAAATCAATTATTTGTTTGGCTCCCATAAGTCGGAACAAGATCTCTTTGGTCAAGTATGTTTTATTTCAGGAGTAGATTGATGGTGCATATTTATTTTCTCAAAACTAAGTTCGGGAGGATGAGAAATTAAGGTAAGTAAGCCACCTAAGAGTTAGAATAGTTGGAATTAGAAAATTGGTGAAAAAAATGAAAGTCAATGCCATACTGAAAAATTAGAAGCATTTTGATCGCATTAAATACCTCAAGTTTCACTCCTTGGTATCGAATCATTCTCTTTTCATATACAACCAGCACACACGTGGCATACGTCATTGCCACGTGTCCAATACAAATGGCTGCTTTGTTGGCATGTCCTCGTCCAATATATTTTATTACTTCAGCTGTAATCCAAGATAAATTTTATAATTTATCCCAATTCTTATTTAGAAGCCATCGAAAAGATCTAATTGGACCAACTTAAAATAAGCTCCAGTTAAAATTAATTTTGACCCAATCAACTCTTGATCAATCGATAATTTATTAATTAATTAAAAAAATAAAAAGAATCATAGATTGTACTTTTACTCCAATTAAAATTATTGGAAAAATATAGTTATTATATGGTTTGACTTACCGTCCTTGGCATTACCTGTTGATCATGTCAAATAATCGGCACAAGGTTAAAATGATCAAAATACCATTCCCAAATATATACATATCCTTAAACTCTATTTTCTATATCAAATCATAATATTAATTCAACGATCAATATTTAACTATTGAGCTCTGATTTAACTATCCACTAGAAAGTTCCTTTGAGGACATGATGATGTTTATTAAGTAGATGACGGCTTTCATATTGCTAATGTATATTCTTAGTTATTAACTTTGATTTTCAAGGCACCAAGATATTGACTAGTATGCTCCTCGAATCTTCTAGTAGGTAAGCTCTTGACAAAGGGGTCAACAAAATTTTGCGCAGATGTTGTCTTGCACAATGTCACATATCCTTGATGAACAATTTTTCTAACCAAGTGA